>NC_081447.1:409851-431938 GCF_007210705.1 Tigriopus californicus
GCAAGACACGTAGATACACCCTTGAGACCCCAGCCTCCAGACCAGCCAGACACTTTTGGCTGCTCTTTCGTTCATTTTCCGCCCGCCAATTTCAGCCATGAAAGCCAGATCAGTCGGATCTCAACGGATCGAGTCCTACCCACTGACTAATTACTTTAAAGCTGCCCATGATCATCACCTTCCCTGTGAAATGGCGTCTGTTCTTGTGGGCGGGTCCTTATTTGTTCGATAAAATTGAACTCTTTTTAGTTGATGCCATCTGTAATGTTAACTGTATGTAAATATCCATATTGTCTTAATCATGTTTAATGTTCTTATTATATTTGTGTTTACGTTTCTGACATGACCTTTGGACTATATATCGTTGTCATATTTCGACCCGTACCCGGCTTTTAAATAGTTTATGATAGTATTGGAGACCTGTTGTCCATTTATTCACGATTATAATGAGCTGGAAAATTGGTCGGGTTTTCGTGTCCAATCAATTGGTTTATAAGTTATAGTCAAAATGAATTTCGAAAACCTTTCGAAAAGCAAAAATGTTATTAAAATTGCATCATCAGGTGGCTTATGGTATAGTTCATAGAACGAGGCAAAACACGCCTTCACTTTCAGCCAACATATGACCGCAAGATTGAAGTTGGCAAAATAAAGGACCTTTTTGGAAAGCGAAACATTCTTATCATGATAGTGCCCATCGGTGTTTTTTCTCAAATTTCATTCCTCAGTTTTTTCTATGTTCATTAAATTAATCATCTTGTTTACCGTGCATAGCATAAATAGTGAATGAAAGACCCATTGGGAAATGATACGATCACTTGCAAGTTCATCTGATTAGAAATCTACATTAAAATATTTGTCAAACCGTTTTGATCGGGTAGTTTCACGTGTAGACGGCTCAGAGATGAACTGTTTGTCAAATACCAAACATTTCCGAAATTGTAAAGCAAACTTTGTGACAGAATCTTTCTCGTGTAGACGCACCATTACGGGAGGGAGTTTCAGGAATTAATGGCCCTGTCACTTCTTCCGACACCGTTATCGAAGTCCGGATCATCCGCCGCCAGGGCGGAACAAAGTGCATAAAATAAGTTAAATGCAGAATTTTTTAAGGAGGATCCGGCGTTTTTTGCCGTAATCTACCCTTTTTAAAGGAATTCCGGCGTTTTCTGCCGGAATCTACTCTTTTTTTTAAAGAAATATTCCGGCATTTTTGCCGTAATCTACCATTTTTAAAGGGATTCCGGCGTTTTTTGCCGGAATCTACTCTTTTTTGAAGGAATATTCCGGCGTTTTTTGCCGTAATCTATCCTTTTTAAAAAGATTCCGGCGTTTTTTTGCCGGAATCTACCATTTTTTTAATTTTTAAGGGGATTCCAGCGTTTTTTGCCGGAATTTTCCCTTTTTGCCCTCCTTTTTTGGCAAAAAGGGGTTGTCACATTAGGATGTGAAGAAAAAATTATTTAGCAATCTTGCTCTTCTGGCAACCTAGACCTAACAAAAAATTAAATGTTGAAATAAAAAAATCCCTCAATCTGGTGAGAACAGTCCTGTATACGAACTAAAGCATCGTCATGAGAGAACCACACCCTGATCCCAAAGAGGGACTCTATGCTCCAACATGTTGCGACAGACTTGGAACAGGCGCCGTAAGCGCAATGCTCTTCTCTGTATATAAAGCCATGTCTAGCTATGAATAAAGAGAGAGTCTACGACTTACTCTCTCCATGTCAACACTATTCATTTCTTAGCCAGTCTTAAGTTTCACTAAGTCTCGTGTCTTGTTCTCGTTGGACTTGATTCGAGCAATACATGGCGACCGTGATCTAGGTTGGCCATTGCATGGCGAGCGTGATCTAGGTTGGCCAATACAGTCCTACTGTTCTTGATATTTCTGGAAAACTGCCCTGGTCAAATTTCGTTACTCATTTAAGCCCTTGAATAAAGATTTTTTTGCAAAGCATAAAAATAAACTCATCAATTTGCTTTGTAAGTCTTTTAATCTATTGATTTTGACAATGATTTTGATATTTCACAAACCATAACAATGTTATTATCATGACAATGACTAAAAGTCCAATATATTCCATTTTACTTTAATGATAATGGTTTCTGAAAAATGTCATATCTAGATTTTCTGATGATTTATTATTATTTCTAATGAAGTCTTTTAGTTTATTTTCTAATCCATCAGATTTAATTCGATATTTTTCAGCTTCTTGAGTTTTATCCAACATTTCCTGATAAACTATTTCAGCAAATTAAATTAATTCATTTTGTGTTTTTGGTTTCATTTTTCCTATTTTTCATCTTAAGAATATTATTTTTGGCATCTTTTTCATTATCCTTGTGAGTTAGTTCTAATTCTATTTCTTTGTTTTCTCGGTAAATGGTGACATTACAAAGATTTAATTTCTTGGCAATTTCAGACACTTTGATGCCATTATTAAGTTTATTTATAATGAAGTCTCGTCTTTTTTGATGCATGATTTCATGATTTCTGGCTAGCAGTTTTATTTAATTGAGCAAAATTGTTATGAAATGTAAAACAATGCAAATAACTTTTATCTAATTGACTATATTTGAATAAAATTTGTACATAAATTGAGTCCGAGTGTTTACAAATTGTATATATTTGTACATAAGTTATTGTTGATTGCATTTAATTTTATTAGTATATTAGCAGAACAAGGATATTTTTTCTCAAAATTAGTTAAACATCATGGTTACAAACATAAAATGGCCCTTGAAAAAGAAGAAATACAAATGTTAAAGGCAACAGCTCCAATATACCCACAATTAGAAAATGCTGAGCGGCCTGTGGCCGCCGCGCTTGCGCGCGATAAAAAACAACACAAAAGCTGATTTAATGTTTCGTCTAAATCGAACAAATGACCTTCTAAATATTCAACGTAGGTATTAACGTTACCTAATCCTGTATGTGTTTAAATGTCTCCATTCCCTTTGTCCTAACCCGGGGATACGACATAGCGTTAGCGAGAGACGAGGAATTTCATGCGAAATGCGCCATAAAATCAATCACTTGGATAAAAAGATTGTGAGGGGCATAAAATCTTCTTTTGTCTTAAACCGGGCACCGACTTTGTACAACTTGCTGCCGTGCTCTCTTAGACGATTCTATGCATTAGATGACACAAAGTTAAGATTTAAACGTGACTTAGATAGGTTTTTGTTAACGATCCCAGACCAGCCCTACATTCAAGGGTGCCCTAGAGCGGCTAATTCAAACAGTTTGCACGACCAAATATTTTATAAATTATGACTCACCTTGACTTACAGAGAATTTCATTCCCTTGTATCGGTATACAAACCCGAGAATCTTTGAGAAAAAAAAACTTAAACAGGAAAAGAAACATTATGAAACTGTTCATAAAAAATATAAGATATTTCAAAATACCTTATACACAACTCAACTTGCATGTAATTCATCATCAGTTATATCTGCAACCTGCATTGCAGGGGCCTTAGTAACTGGATTTGGTGCAGCCCTTGCTGTTCTATTAGGTTTTGTAAGTGTGGCAAGTGGTTTTATTGGTATATTCATGGGTATTTTTGATAAAAAAGTTCTAAAAAAGATGAAAAAACACTCAAAGCTGGTCCAGTTAGCACCAACAATGAATAGTGAAATCATTCAAAAATATCTTAATGACCAACAGATAACGAAGGAGGAATTTAGTGAAGTTTTGAAGACACTTGAAAAATATTATACAGTGAAAGAAGAACTTCGATCAAAATCACAACTTTCAGGAAACTTGGAAACTTTAAAAGATGAATTCATTTAACAAGGAAAAAAACTAGCTTTTCTTGAGGTTATGCAACAGGATGCGCCTCTGGCTACAGCGCTACAGCCAAGCACACAACACCTAAGCTAGTGTGCAGGGGGCAAAGCCTGCTCAAAAGTAGTTTAAAGTTCAGGTAACCAAAGTTAAAATGAACATTTTACGATACTATGCACTTCTAAATATATTTTTTTAAACATATTTTTCTAGTACCTGTTGTACACGTGCACTTGTGCACGATGAGCAAAGCTTGCTTGTTGAACATTGTAAAAATGGCGGTTTTCTTTTGATTAATAATGATGGTGATAAAAATTGTTTCTGCCATGGAACTGGGTTTTATGGAACTGATTGCAATATTCCATGTCCTCCGTCTTATCCTACAGAATATATTCAAATTTAAACAAAATATGAGAAAAATTTATTACAATAATATGTAATAAATTTCAATTAACTTGATCGCTCGCTGCGCTTGCGCTGGGCTTACCTCTTTTGTCGTACCCCTAAACCAAGTTTTCTTTTTGCAAGCATAACACCACCCACCAATCCTGCTTCGGCTCGATCTTTCAAAGTGCTAATTGAGTTTTTCACAAGATTTAATGCTTCATCCTGAAGTCTTTTGATCAAAAACATGACGATCTTTGAAAATTGAATAAGCCATATCATGAAATTGAGCTGCTCTATCTAATTCATTTACTGGAACATCTCCTTTGAGTAATCTTTCTTTAACTTTTGTACCAGGTCCAGTAAATTTATGACCTGGTAAATGCAATTCTGGTACCATTTGTGAGTTTAATAAATCATTTACTACCCCATGACCTATTTTTTTACCAACCTGTGCTGTATTTGCTGAAACAAACTGTGATTGTTTGCTGTTGCATACTGTACACATACCTTTTAAAATGTATTGTTTTCCTTCACCACCTTTGGGACGATTTTGCTCATGTTGTTGAGTGCTTCGATTGCCACCCTGATTCGCTTGTGTGTTGGGGTTTTTTCCCGGGTGAACACGTTGCCCATTTTTGAGTTCAGTTTTTGGCTTGGTTTCGTATGTCGATATCGTTCCCCCTTTTTTGTGTCAATTGCGCCGCGTTAATGTCAGTAAGTTCATTCCAATCTTTACACTATTTGATACGTTTCATTCCAATTATTTATTTTATTCTGCGACTTTAATGATATGTATTTATTTTCTCTGAAATAGAAACCGTTTAAACATAAACAAAACGAGTCCAAACCCGCCACGAAATCGACCAGGGGAAAGGTATCTTACACATGTAATTGAACATTTGTTGATAAAGTTTTCTTTCTACACCTTAGGCAGTATATAGATCTATTAGGAAGGTTTGACATATTTTTTAAATAACCATTGAGCATTTAAGTTATTGTTTTTTGTGTTTCCAGAAGTTTCTTATAACATATATTATATGGGGTAATGTCTTGATTCCTACATTGAATGTAAAAGCAAGCATACAAACCACAAAGACTGCTCTTTGCATTCTGATGTTGTCTTACATTATACCAATACATTCGTTTTTCCAAATATTTTGGAAGTGGTAATCCAAAAGAGTCATGATATTCATTATTATAAACAGCTACCCAATATGTTCCAGGATCAGTGAACTTTAAGATAAAGCAACCTTCTAAAAGTAGCTTTTCATCTCGCATAAAACATCCTTTAAAATCTGATTCATTTTGTAAAATCTTTATAATGTCATGATTAGATAAACCTTGCTTTAGTTTCTCCTGGGTAAAAAAACGTCTCTAGCAGATTTTGTAGGTAAATAAGACCCTTTTCCAGTGCTAGCTTGCAGCAGATTTTCCACCTTTTTTAATATGCCGTTTGGCTTCAGATTCAATTTTATCATTGTGTTTTTTATCATTCACTGCCTTTGCAATTCCGCCAGCTGTCCCAGCCTACTTGCTGCAGCACCAATGCCTGCCAACAGAGTAGGTATTGTTATGATAAATCCTCCATTTTTCTCTAGTTGTGTTTTTGATATTTTTAAATCTTTTGATGTTCCAACAGACTTTGCATTGTTTAACTGGTTTACTTTTGTTTGGGTTAAAAGTAAATGATGATTGGATTTTTTTGAAGGATCTATTCTTACTATACATGGTTCATTATGTTTTAATTTTCTCAGCTGTGACTCTGTTAGATGAATAGGTGAATTGATATATGTTGTTTTCCGTGTGGTCATGATTTTATATTTATTTTATGCATGTATATCTTAAAGTAATTTTTATCTTATTACTCTCATCTTCTTATTTTCTACATTTAATGTGGCCTCTCTGTGATTGTATATCAAAACCCAAACTAGATAGTCATGTGCAGGGATTTCTCTAAACCTTAGGTTAAGTACAATGTTGGGAAATGGGAATTGAACACTATTAATTTCAACATTTACACTTTCTACATTAATATTATCAACTCTCATTGAAGAGTGATTTTGGGATGTATTTCTATTAAGGTTTTGCAATGCAACAAAGACTCTTTCTGGCTTATGAATAGTGCATGACAGTGACAATCGAACCTCTAAATTTTTGGGAGGTTGATTTCTATATACATTGAGTGCTGACCGTGATAGATTATGTGATGAATCTTTAGCTAACTGAGTCTCTAATTTTGCCGTAATACTCAAAGATGGTTCAGCATGAGGCATCATCCAAACACATTTTGTTATGGCAACTTGGCCATTTGCAACAGCATTAGCCTTTTGAACTAACCTTTCTGGTTTGTTTAAAGTAAATGTAATTCTATGTTTAACTCCTCTGAAAATGTGATCAACAAATTTTAATTACCTGAGCAATTTCGCACAAAAGTTCTTCTATCATTATCTTTGTTCAAAAACCAGAGTTGAGTATGTTTCATAGCATTTAGTTTTTCTTTACTTGTGTATTTTAGAATGTTATTGACTAAAGTAGCAATTCCCAAATGGTCTATTCTTTCAATTTCTCTATCATCAATGTAATATCAAGCTTCTTCAAATATGTTCAAACCATTATCAGATAAGGATGCATCTTCAGCCACTACAGCTGCGGTTGCACCAACAACACCTCTGTCTTGCCAAACATATTGATTGCCATCCTCGTTTCTCAGTCTGATAGCTAAATTTAGATAAGACTCACTTGGCAATAACCAGAAATCTTCATTATTGGTAGTAAAAGAATAGTGATCTGAATTTTCTAGTGTCCCAGCTCCATGACTATCCTCATACACTTTAGTTTAATCATATTTAACTATTGAGGTGTCGTTAGCACCTATTGAAGGAAATTCCCATATCGGCGATTCAGTTTCTGGTAAGAGTGTTTATTTTTTATTGTTTGGTGAAACTCTTAAAACAAAGTTTTATTGATAATGGTTCTATAAGATCTAAAAGCTTGCCTTTAGAATCTGTTACTTTTAATTCTATATGTCTGATAATAGAATCTCTACATTTGCAATATTCTAATTTTTCTTGAATTGCCGACCCTGGTTCTGCAAAAGGCAAAATATCAAACAAAACATCTTTCATTTCTGGTTGATAATTTCTTTCAACAAGATTACAACGTATGAAAATTCGATTAACACCTCTAGTGATGTTAATTATACCAGTACCTTCTTCATAAGGTTGATCATATACTTTAGGCTCTAAACCTAAAAGTTTATGTAAACTTTCCTCAGAAAAGTCCATTCGTGCTCCCTCTATCAATTTTATTTAACATTTAAAAGTTGATTCATTTACACCCAAGTGCAATCTCTATTGCTCTTGGGTATTGCACTTCTTTTTTCCGTTTGTTCACCAAAAATGTCATTAAGTTTGTTGTATTCATCAGAAAGTTGTTTGTTTAAATATCTGGAAAGAGCATTCATTTCATACATTCCCTTTGGAATTGTGATTGGTACAGTGAAATTCTTATAGGTTAAAGTAACTTTGTTATTGCCATATTTCTCAGAAACGTTAAGGTATTGTACCATAAAAATATGCTTTTTAATCCAATTTCGGGATTTTTACCTAAGATCAGTCGATGATTTGAGTGAAAATCATATCTATATACGGGTTTGTCAACATTTAATAAAACATAGTAATATTCAGGCGCTTGCGCCGCACTCACTTGCATTGAATAATCTATTTTGTGAAAGTTTATTTACCTTTAGCTAGTGTTTCCAGCTTTTATTGATCCAATAATAAGCATTAACTTTGCTTCTAATTCTCTGGGATTTTGGTACAGATAAATTCCTTTAACTGATTTTTCATCTTCAAGAGATAAATTATGCATTTCATGTGCAGCTTCAAAAACATCATATTCACTGTCAGAGACTTGAGTTGTAGAACGATAACTTTGTGTTCTTGATGCTAACCTTGTCTTGATGTATGTTTGACACTTCTTGCTATTAACTGAAGGAAAACCAGTTCTACTCATAATATCCACATAATAAGACATATCTTGATTTGTGGGAGTTATTTTTGACCGTTTTAAATCATCATATGTCAGTAGCAGCAGAGCTACTAATCCAACAGAAAGATTGCTTTCATATATATCAGTCTTTCATGGTATTCTGATATGCAAAATATTTTCATTAAATAGTAGAGCAACATCTACTTGGCCATAAAGTCTTAAAACTCCCTTTTCAGCAATTTCAAATTGAGTTGTTTTTACGAAATTTTCTATACAGTTTTTGAATCCAAGGTTCTTCATCCTTTTCAGCATCCTATGCAGCACCTTCGGCGCCCACTTCGCGGTCGGCTGCGCCTCGGCTTGCTTGAGTCAAGCTTGGATGTGCTTGCTGTTTGTGCAAGCGCATTACAGGAAGGTTATTTCCTTGCATTTGAATTGCTGGTTTATTTGTTTGAAATGCAGGGCGGCTCACTGCACTCGCTTTAATTGCCTTCACAACTGGTTTGGATTTTCTTTCTAAATTATCGTCATAAATTTCTCTTTCAAGTTTGTCACTTTCAATATTTCTTTTTTGAATAGCCCTTGCTTCCAATTTTTTTTTTAATTTTCTCATTTAGTGCTGGCATAACATTTTTACTAACATACTATAAGTAATTTATTACCGCTGCAGGCAGCCGCGCAAGTGCTCAGCAAGGACAGCAAGCCACTCTTCATGTCTAAAACTAAATTATATTTCGCTGCGCTCGGCGCTGCGAGTATTTCCATATATATTTACTTGATTTATATGGGAATACTGTATCTACTTGGAGTAAAATAAAGTTTCATATTGGGTTCAATGTCTTTGTTAAATTGAAAGGTCTTTCCCAAGCTGTAATTATTAATTCTTGATCCTTCGCTGCGCTCGTCGCTGCGCTCTAAATGTATTGTGAATTTAAGAGGCCGTGAAGAAGTAAAGTTGCTAGAAGAACATATTTTTAACTTTGTTAGCTTATATCTAATAGGAAATTGATAGAAAATTTCATTATTCATTAAAATATTTTTTTAATTTTTTCTAAGACTGGTATTTTTTGACCAAACTTGTAAAACTGTAAGTTCATGCAAATATCTTTCTAAATCTAAATCACCAAGTCTTCTTATAAGGTTCTGTTTCATTGCAAAGAACTCTTCCCTGTGTTATGCCTTGTATTCTTGAAATATTTTAATACTCAGATTGAGATTCTTTCTAATATTTTCATGCTCTGCTGTCCCAATATTTTCAATGCTTGAGGATATTTCAGCCAAATTTTGCTGCAAGATTTCAAAATTATCCAAATGACCCTTTAATCTTCCTTCCATCTGCTGTTGTGTTTGTTGCAAATTAGTTGTAATTATATTGTTGTGAGCTATTTGAGTGAGCGCAGCAAGCCGCGCAGCTTCATCTTTATCATTTATTTCATTGATTGCTTCATGTGCTTGTAGAGCACTTGCATGGGCCCCATGAGTCTCTTCTTGGACCTTTTTTAGAATTAATTCTAATGATGCAATGTGTTCATTGCTGGTCTTATTTTGAAGCTTGATAGTTAATTCTTGGATATTTTTTTTTCTTGATTCAGCTTATCAATTAATCCTGCATTAATAACTTTACTTTGTTGCGCTTGCGCGGAATGTGTTTGATATCTATCATATCCCCATAAACGAAGGTTATTCATTGTTTTGTTTAACGGCTTACACAGCATAAGACAATTACATCACTCACTGCGCTCGCACTGCTATCAGGTCAAACATAGATTGAAAGGTTCATTCAGGTTTTTCTGTATTCTAAATGCAGGATTTTTGTGTCCAGAAAAAGGAAAATATGTGGTTCCCTAGTGGCTTCTTCAAATACTCCTGTAAAATATTATTTACTTAAACCAAATGGATGATTCTGATAAATGTCTGCTAGTTCACGGTGATCATTAAGTTTCCAAAAACACATGTAATTGCATTGTAAGCGAATTATTTTTGGGGTTTGAGTTAGAAATATTGATGCTGCATTCGTCTTTCTTCCCCTAGTAAAAAGTTCTGATATATCATCAAAGCTGGCTTTATCACAAATAAAGTCATCAAAATTTATTAAATTGTGTTCATCTGGATTGAGTTCATCAACTTTGACTATATTGCTTGTATCAAAAACAAATTCAAAGTCTTTATCTATCAACCTTGATTGTTCACATGCTGATTTGAGTTCTACATATTTCTCTTCTTCAAGATCTTTTGCATATACATATAATTTACTCCAAGGTAAAAGATAATACGTAAGATTTAACAAAAGATTTGTCTGTCCACAACCTGATGGACCACATAACAAAATTCTACTTGGAGTGGTAGGTACGAGAGGGTCGCGAACAAGATTACAAGAAGGTCAATGACCATCCAATTTTCTTGTATTTCCTCCTCTTTTGGGTTTGTTTTTGAAATGTTTGTTTTTGATCATAATGTTTTTACCTATAAGTAAGATACATTTCAAACAAAATGGCCACAACCACTTCGTAGGCGCACAGCGCAGGAGTTGCAAAGCAACACCGAGCACCACAAAGTGGCGCTAAGGATGAACAAGCACAATTAGCAAATGAATTACACAAACCAGCTAGAAAGAATTATCCTCGAAGGCAAACAGTTACTTTTGGAATTGATGACCTTTGGCAAGCAGATCTAGTGGAAATGTATGAATTGGCAAGCAAAAATAAGAAATTCAATTACATGCTTTCTGTCATTGACACATTTTCAAAACAAGCTTTTGCTATTCCAATTAAGAATAAAACAGGATATGCTGTAATTGAGGCATTTGAAGGAATCTTGACACACAGAAAACCAAATAACCTACAGACAGATCAGGGAAAGGAATTTTTTAACAAAACTTTCCAAGATTTGATGAAACAACACAAAATTAATCACTATCATACATTTTCAAATAAAAAAGCTGCCCTAGTACGTAGAAAGATTTAAGAGAACATTGAAAGGACGCACGTGGAAGAAGTTTACTGAGTTAAATTCCCACAATTGGCTTGATATATCGAAGAATATAATGCGGGGTATTACAACAAAGCCCACAAAAAGTAGAAACCAACAAAACCACAAAAATAACCCAATTCCAAAAGGGCGATATAGTAAGAATATCTAGGGCAAAAAGGATTTTTGATAAAGGTTATAAGTTTAATTGGTCAGAAGAACCTTTTAAAATCAGGAAAGTCCTTGAAACAACACCTGCTACATATCTCATTGAGGATATGTCTGGAGAAGAAGTTGAAGGCTGTTTTTACAATGAAGAACTCCTTAAAACAAAAGTACCTAATTATGCTAGAATAAAAAAGGTATTGAGGAAGAAAATTGTTGATGGAAAGGTATATTTAAGAGTTAAATAGAAAGATTATGATAATAAATTTAATAGTTGGATTTTGCAGGATGACAGTGTGAAACTTTGAATTTTTGACTTATAAATATTTTTCCTGATGAAGTAATTGATTAAAGAAAACAAAATATTACAAAAAAGTAATGTATTAAGAACATGCCTGCTATAATTAAAATAACTGAACCAAATGATGATTGTGAGGGATGGAGTCATACTTGTAACAATGCCACATATCATTCTCCTTTATTTGATAATGATCCAGACAATTGTCCAACATGTAAGAAATTCTTGAATAGATATTATGTCAAGTATTTAGAAAGTTAATGAAAGAAAAATATCCTAATCGTGAAAAGTATGTCAGTTTTACAGTCGGTCCTGAAAATTCAGATTCCTTTGATGGTTGGGTTGTTTTCTTCTTTAAAAGTGATTTAATTGAGGGAAGTACACCAACAATTGATTGGACTTATGAGAAGCCAAAAATACTAATGAAATTATCAGGTAAACACATTTTATGCTACGGCTGTGGAGAAGAAAAAAGTTAAAAAAGTTGGGCAGATTTATATCCAATTCTGCATATAAATGTTTTTATGCAACCACTTCAATCAATTCATAATGTCCCAAAGCTAAAGTATTACCGATGTCTTGTGATGGCCAATGACCAATCCAGACTCGCTTGTCATCATTGTTAGATAATGTTTCTTTGTCTTGTGAAATTACACATATTTTCAGTTTCTTTGATTGATTTTTTGTTTCTTTAACAATTTTAGTAACATTATTGTAAAAAGCATTATCATAATCTTCATGATAAATGTTCTTTTTATTCACTTTGGTAATTCCCTTGGCTCTCTTTTCTTCTTTTCCATCCAAAAACTTAAATGCATATTCTTTGCTTCTAAGTCCTGTGAAGTGAGTAATATTTTTGGATGGATATTCGTCCTTTATATACCAAGGGTTTTTTACTCTTATTAGAATATAATGCATGATTTTTGGAATAATTTGAGAGGTCAAAATGTTTACTCATTTTTTGTAATTCTATATCCAAATCTTCACAAAAAATTGGAAGATGAAGCTGTCAGTGTCTGTCATCAAAAAACGAGTATTAGGACATTTTACTTTTAAAACATCATACCAAAATCTGTACATGTGCAATTTAGACAATTCTAAAATCTGCAATCCTACATAAGTAGGTCGATTTAATGTAACCTTTAGCTTTCTCTTTTCTACTCCTGAAAAGCATTTTTCTTCATCATCACATTCAATGCATGAACTATCAAGTTCTTGACATTTTTTACATTGAGATTAAAAATCGCTTTCTTGTTTAAAAAATACTTTCTATTAAGCCATTTATATCTCTCTTGACTTATAACTATTTCAAAATCATCGAACTTTGTAACATCCATTAATGTTTGTCCGTAAACAGCATTATTCATAAGTTAAAAAAAATCTTTCTCAAACTCATTCTTTACTTGTGCTCTTTGTTGTGTGTTTAATTCAATGTACGGTTTTAACCATAGTTCTTGACGGAATTTTAATACTTTATGTATTTTTTCAATAACAGAACCCTTACTTTTGTAATAATTAAGATTATTATCAGAAACAACATATCGTCTTCTAAGTAAAGAATGAGGTATTAATTTAGGATGCTTACTTCCTGATGGAATAAAAACTTCAGGAGCCAGAGGGAAGTCATTATGATCATCATGCAGCTTTTCTGGATACTTCAAATCAACTTCATAAAAGTAGGTGAATGTCTTGCTTGGTACATACAAATTGGGTGCCTTTGGCGGCTCCACCCATTTAAAGTCTCCAACTGGCAGAGATTCCATCATTACCCAACCATACAAATTATTCATATCAATGTAAGAAATATAACTTGATTGTTTGTCTTTATCATATAAATCACCCATGTCTTTGTTGTTTGCTTTTGCATGTTTTGTTACAATGTATGAAACCACACCACGAATACCTCTACTTAGAAAATTATATTGGTCAACATCAGTAATTAGTTCTAATTTTGCTCCATTCTTTTTCAAAGCAGCTTGCCAAGCCATTGATGGTGCTGAAACAAAATGAAATGGTTCTAAATCATAATGTTTCAAACCCAACTGCCTGTATGAGTTACATACATCAGCAAGCTGAAGAACATCTGTTTTGAGATAGAGTTCCAGATACTCTTGAAAATCATTCAATTGCAGTGTTTTCATGACATTAAGATAGTGTTGGTATTCTTCATCTTATATATGCTCTATAGTCAAATCATTATGGAAATCTTCTTTTGATAGTATTTTTTTTTCTTTTGAGTTTATTTAAATTATCAAACCATGCATAAGGGAATACACCTTCTCAAGTAACATCTTAAATACTTCATCATTTTTATATTGTAAAGGCATATCTGGAAATAATTTCCTAAGAATTTGTGTTTGTCATTTCTATATGTTGAGCAAAGTCAGCAAAAGCTTCCCCACGAGAACTTAATTTTCGTGATGGTTGATAGTTTGCTTGATTTTGAATCAAGACTTCTAACGGTTGAGAAAGATGCAAAAAGGAATCTATGAATTGGAATTCAACCCGATCTCCATTAATAGAGCTGTTCAAAGACGTACTTTCAATGCACACAGGAACTTGTCCTCATCTCGCTATCATATTTACTCGCTTAGTGAGTGCGAAGTCATTCGATTGTTAGAGTTGAAACATGCAATTTCATTGGTTGAAATTTCCGTAACGGCTGCCCATCCTTCTTGGGAGGTATTTCAATCGTTGAGCGAGTATCAATTTTGAGTAAAAACAAGTAATTTCATTGGTCGAAGTACCTTTCACGAGCGACTTGATTACCATCTCAACCCCTCTTTCCAGGCCCCCTTTTACTTAGAGAGAGTATCCGTCAAAGCAAGCAAGGTCATTGGTCACACTATATGTACAGAGCACGGCCAATCAAAATAAAGATAAAAGTTCCCTGCAATTCGAAGTGAAAGCCAAAAGTGGTGAAGTACTCCGCAAAGGAATATACAGCGGAGAAATACTGCCAAGAAACATCGAAAGAATTTGGAATAGGTAACCCGAATTGGAAAAACCGGAGGGTGGTTGGATTTTTAATCCATGCCTCAATACCACACGCTAAAAGTGCTCACCATGGCGACATGTTTTGCCATTATGAAGCCATAGCCATTGAAACTAGTGATTATTTCGTACTTTTTACTTACCTCCAAATTCCAAATTGTAGCACCTGCATAACCCTTAGTAAATTGAACAATACATTAGATTCGAAACCAATGTACTTATGTCGAGATTTTAAGAATTATTGCTAGGAGACAGTACAAAATATTCCAATTTCAATGATTTTGTTACTAATAACTAGACCTTGGAAAAAATAGTAGAAAAAATAAGCAAAATAGAAAAGTAGCGTAAAGATAGAAAATTTAACAAAAAGGTAACCAAATTAGCCATAATGAGGTGAGGTGAACAAACGGTAAATTTTGCGAAAAGGTTGAAAATAGTTGCAAGCTTGTTAAAACGGTGAAAGTAAATCACTTTATCATCTGTCTTATTTTTTTTTACACAAAGCATTAAAAAGCACTACCTGCTGTTAGAGTGAAATACAACTACAACTAATAGAGCACGTATTCTTAAAATTTTACATAACGAGGTTTCAAGAAGCTCCCGGAAGGACGTGGTCCATGGTCTGATCTTTGGAAAAATCCGCTATTGCTCGGCAATCGATTTACAAGTGCGTTTCAGTGAACATGACCCACTCATCACTTCTCAAAATCGACTCCAGATTGCTTTTAAAGACGTAATGCGCTTCTTATCAGGAAAAACCAGAAACGATCATATTAGGATCGAGCAACTTTTCTCCGACAATAGCTTCCATTCATTGAACCAAATTGCAATTCAGAGCTCTCTGGTGGAAATTTGGAACATTCTTAATAATCAAACAAAAGGAATAGATTTGTCTTTTCTGCTTGTAGTTGGTCCTCCCATAGCCCCTCTCGAAGCACAGAAAGTCATAACCTTCGGCCTTCTGCGAGGGGCAATTTTTTTAATCATCAATTCTGTCAAACTGTATAAGGCTCTCCCCGTTGAATCTACAACATTCCAAAATATTGGTCGTTCAAGTCTGCCTTTCAGTCGCTACCCACTTACCCCAGTTATAAAAAAATTATTTGAACTTATAAATACATTCAAATCAAATCATTGAGATAATTTATTGTAAGACTAGGGCATTGCTTTGAAATCATGTAATTGTGGTATAAAAATGAGCTTTCTACAGTAACGTGTACTAGGGAGCTAAACTTTAGATTCCATGCATCAGCAGCGGTGACAACACTGGGTGACATTTTAGCTACTTATCATGTGTTCCCATCATGGCACTGGTGTTATCAATACCCTCAGGATTGATTTCGTGCAATTTCTTTACCTTGGGTGGGAAATAGAACTAAACAAGCAAGTCACGTGTAGCTGACGTTGTTTGTTGATGAAGGTTGAAGTTTAAATTGCTTTGGATTTAGCGTGTGGTAATCATTATTTTGAGGTTCTTCGAAAATCTTAGTTGTGTTTTTAACGATCTTCCAAGTTTGCTTACTGCTTTTGTAAGTAAAAGAACCATTGCCGCCCATTTTGAACAAGAAAGGACAAAAACGTCAAAAAGAGGTACAGAAAAGGTTTTTTTCCCAAATCCACAATTCAGTTAATTTGACCACAGATTGGCCAAAATAGGGTAAAAAGCTAGGTTCAAGGTTTCTAACTTATTTTCCTAGGTCTACAAATAACGTATTAATTTCTCTCATCAATCAACCTACCCGAGTCATCCCCACAAGCAGTACGCAAATTGATAGCATATTAACCAACCAAAAGAGCATCATAAAGTGTAGCATACTGATTTGCGATATTAGTGACCATTTTTGGGACCTGCATAGTTGGGTATATTCCTTCCTGCAAAATCCCTGAATAAAATTATCTTGCGTAGAAATACGGGTCCAAAAATCTTGAGAAGCTACGACATAGGCCGAGAGAGTTTATTGGGACATTTCAGTAGACCACCCAACGACTTCCTTTCAAAATTTTAAACGGAAAATTGAAAATCCCTTTTGGAGTGCAAATCCACAAAAAAATCAGGCCTGACAATAGCGGTTGCATCAGCACCAAGCACAACAGCCAGGCATTTCAAAACCCATGGAGACTGCAACCCCGTGAGATTACATTGGTCTTTTACCGTATCCGATCGTCCAGATCCCTACATCTAAAGGATTTCAACAAATCCCAGGAGTAGTGCATACGTCTGGAGAACTCTCCTAACCCAACATCATCGCTAAGGTAAAATTTGCCAATATTAGCTCCCTATCTACCCGCAAAATAGGATTCTCTCAGTCACGTTATTTTCAAGTAATAATTGAGCCAGGACTTTCCCAAGACAACGCATTACTTGAGGCAATCCCCAAGGAAGGACCTTGTGGTTCCTAAGGTTTCTCATGTATGTTTACGATGTTTTCCATGCGACAAATCTGAGCGTAACCATGTTTGCAAATGACAACACCCAACAAAGCTTTGAGAATGACTTGGATATATTAGCTCATGAATTGTACCGTGCAATTCAATGACTGCCAAATAACGCGAGCTGGCTCCACATGCAGGGAAAAGCTGGGTGAAATGCTTGGCAAGTTGTTTCATATATATTTTTTAGTTTGAGATAAGAACCGTAAACATTAAACACAAATGAATCAACCAAAAATCTGATAGGACTGCTTTGGAGCATTAACGGAGTGAAGGACCAAAGACAGTTGACCGACCTTTGAGAGTTGACGGATCATCCAGGTTGGAGGGACCATGTTGATCACTGAGCATTCNGATTAATGGGCCTCCGAGGGTTGATGGACCATCCAGGTTAGACGAACCTTGGTCGATTAATGGGCACTCAAAGGTTGACAGACCATGGTTGATTAATGGGCCTCCGAGGGTTGATGGGCAATCAAGGTTAGAGGGACCATGTCAATTATTGAGCATCAGAGGAGTGACACCTGAGGGTTGACAGACCATGGTCGATTAATGGGCCTCCGAGGGTTGATGGACCATCCAGGTTAGACGAACCTTGGTCGATTAATGGGCACTCAAAGGTTGACAGACCATGGTTGATTAATGGGCCTCCGAGGGTTGATGGGCAATCAAGGTTAGAGGGACCATGTCAATTATTGAGCATCAGAGGAGTGACACCTGAGGGTTGACAGACCATGGTCGATTAATGGGCCTCCGAGGGTTGACGGACCATAGAGGTTGGAGGGACCATGTCACTTAATGAGCATTAGAGGATAGACACCCGAGGGTTGACATACCATGGTCGATTAATGGGCTTCCGAGAGTTGACGGACCTGTAACGCTCAAATCAAGTCTAACAAGATCAAGAGACGAGACTTAGTAGTACCTAGAGAAATGAAAGAAGTGTTGGTCTCGGTGGCAAGTCCTAGACTGCCCTTTATTCATGATGAACATAGCTTGATATACACAACTGGAAAGAAGAAAAGGAGGAGCTTAAGGCAGAGAAGAGGAGGGGCTTAAAGCGCGTGTTTCAACTCTGTGGCAACTTGTTGGAGAGTAGAGTCTCTCTTTGGGATCAGGGTGTGGCTCTCTCATGTAGATGCTTTTGTTCGTATACAGACCTTGGTCGATTAATGGCCCTCTAAGGGTTGATGGACCATAGAGGTTGGAGGGACCATGTCAATTAATGAGCATTAGAGGATTGACACCCAAGGGTTGACAGTTCATGGTCGATTAATGGGCCTCCGAGGGCTGACGGACCATCAAGGTTAGACGGACCTTGGTCGATTAATGGGCCTTCGAGGGTTGACGGACCATATGGGTTAGAGGGACAATGTCAATTAATGAGCATTAGAGGATTGACACCCGAGGGTTAACAGACCATGGTCGATGAATGGGCCTCTGAGGGTTGTTGGGCGATTGAGGTTAGAGGGACCATGTCAATTAATGAGAATTAGAGGATTAACAAACGAGGGTTGACAGACCATGGTTGATTAATGGGCCTCTGAGGGATGACGGGCCATCGAGGTTAGAGGGACCATGTCAATTAATGGGCATTAGAGGATTGAGACCCGAATGTTGACAGACCATGGTCGATTAATGGGCCTCCGAGGGTTCACGGACCATCGAGGTTAGACGGACATTGGTCAATTAATGGGCACTCAGAGGTTGAAGGACCTTGGTCGCTTAATGGGCTTTCGAGAATTGACGGACCATTGAGGTTAGAGTGACCATGTCAATTAATGAGCATTAGAGGATTGATACCCCAGGGTTGACAGACCATGGTCGATCAATGGGCTTCCGAGGGTTGACGGACCTTGGTCGCTTAATGGGCCTCTGAGGGTTGACAGGCCATCGAGGTTAGAGGGACCATGTCAATTAATGAGCATTAGAGGATTCACACCCGAGGGTTGACAGACCATGGTCGATTAATGGGTCTCCGAGGGTCGATGGGCGATTGAGGTTAGAGTGACCATGTCAATTAATGAGCATTAGAGGATTCACACCCGAGGGTTGACAGACCATGGTCGATTAATGGGCCTCTGAGGGTTGATGGGCGATTGACGTTAGAGGGACCATGTCAATTAATGAGAATTAGAGGATTGACAAACGAGGGTTGACAGACCATGGTCGATTAATGGGCCTCTGAGGGATGACGGACCATCGAGGTTAGAGGTACCAGGTCAATTAATGGGCATTAGAGGATTGAGACCCGAATGTTGACAGACCATGGTCGATTAATGGGCCTCCGAGGGTTCACGGACCATCGAGGTTGGACGGACCTTGGTCGATTAATGGGCACTCAGAGGTTGAAGGACCGTGGTCGATTAATGGGCTTTCGAGAATTGACGGACCATTGAGGTTAGAGGGACCATGTCAATTAATGAGCATTAGAGGAGTGACACCCCAGGGTTGACAGACCATGGTCGATTAATGGGCTTCAGAGGGTTGACGGACCTTGGTCGCTTTATGGCCTCTGAGGGTTGACAGGCCATCGAGGTTAGAGGGACCATGTCAATTAATGAGCATTAGAGGATTCACACCGAGGGTTGACAAGACCATGGTCGATTAATGGGTCTCCGAGGTCGATGGGCGATTGAGGTTAGAGTGACCATGTCAATTAATGAGCATTAGAGGAGTGACACCCCAGGGTTGACAGACCATGGTCGATTAATGGCTTCAGAGGGTTGACGGACCTTGGTCGCTTTATGGGCCTCTGAGGGTTGACAGGCCATTGAGGTTAGAGGGACCATGTCAATTAATGAGCATTAGAGGATTCACACCGAGGGTTGACAGACCATGGTCGATTAATGGGTCTCCGAGGGTCGATGGCCGATTGAGGTTAGAGTGACCATGTCAATTAATAAAATTAAAGATTAACACACGAGGGTTGACGGACCTTGGTCAATTAATGGCTTCGAGGGTTGAGCGGACCTTGTCGCTTAATGCCTCTGAGGTTGACAGGCCATCGAGTTTAAGGACCAAGTCAATTAATGAGCATTAGAGGATTCACACCCGAGGGTTGACAGACCATGGTCGATTAATGGGCTTCCGAGGGTTGACGGACCTTGGTCGCTTATGGCCTCTGAGTGACAGGCCATCGAGGTTAGAGGGACCATGTCAATTAATGAGCATTAGAGGATTCACACCCGAGGTTGACAGACCATGTTGATTAATGGGTCTCCGAGGGTCGATGGGCGATTGAGGTTAGAGTGACCATGTCAATTAATGAGAATTAAAAGATTAACACACGCGGGTTGACGGACCTTGGTCAATTAATGGCTTCCGAGGGTTGACGGACCTTGGTCGCTTAATGGGCCTCTGAGGGTTGACAGGCCATCGAGGTTAGAGGGACCATGTCAATTAATGAGCATTAGAGGATTCACACCCGAGGGTTGACAGACCATGGTCGATTAATGGGTCTCCGAGGGTCGATGGGCGATTGAGGTTAGAGTGACCATGTCAATTAATGAGAATTAAAGGATTAACACCCGAGGGTTGACAGACCATGGTCGATTAATGGGTCTCCGAGGGTCGATGCGCGATTGAGGTTAGAGTGACCATGTCAATTAATAGAAATTAAAGGATTAAACACCCGAGGGTTTGACAGACCATGGTCGATTAATGGGTCTCCGAGGGTCGATGGGCGATTGAGGTTAGAGTGGACATGTCAATTAATGAGCATTAGGGCATTGACACCAAACTAATGTCGGCAAATCCCATGTGTACTGTAAACTTGATGATGGCCTGAATGCAAAAAAACTCCAAATTGCCCTTAAGCTAGATTTTACAAGACATTGCCGCTTCTTTCATCGAATGATCATTTATCAAACAAAAATGAGTGGCTAAGATTAATGCAAAAGGCAATGTTTTACCTAACATGACTTCACTAAAAAATTGGGCAAAAACAAAATTAGTCACCCTTGGAAAATGATGAATTTTTCTAAGCTGCCGACCTCCAATTCAAGGAGTTGGGCTTGTGGGTGCCCTAGTGGTGGATTGGGATGCTGAAATAAACAGGGGATTGGGTATGCCTGTATGATAAAGTTCATGGATCCACACATGTTTGCCGCGAAATATCAACTCGAAAGGCAAGTCTTGGTTGCCTTGAAACAGGCAGATGTTTGGCGTTGTCTCTTAGTTCAAGATAAACATGACGTTCATCAAGACCCAGCTGGCATCGCGCGGAGATGGACAACTATCGCCAGCCACGTGTGTACCAACAACGGTCAAAAAGGTCGGTCTGGCTAAGTTGAAGTTTTAAGATGAACATTGGCCGTTGATTATAGAAAGGTTAGGAGCGGAGCTTGATCTCATTTCAATGCTGAAAAAGGAATCGTCCGTAGATGCAGCCTTAGACAAATTGATTCTAGTTTTTGAGGACGTCTGTTCCACTCTAGCAATCTCTGAATGTGTTCCACAGGAAGGGGCACATTCTAAAATTCTGAAGTATAGGAAGAAATTGTTTAAAAAGAGTTGCAAATTAGCTAAAAAGCTCCAGAGCACTTTGAATCCAGTAGTTGTGGCTAGCCTTCAAAGAAAGTTGGATTTAATCCAAGGTAGAATTAAGGCCTCCATTGAGACAGATCAGTTGAACAAGGAAAGTAGAGTTGTTCAAGAGGTGAGGTCGAACCCGAAGGCGTTTTTCTCTTACGCAAACTCTAAGAAAAAGATCAAACACCTTGTAGGGCCTTTTGAGGTCGATGGGAAAGCCATAGACAATGCAGAGGCTATGGCCAACATACTTGGAGATCAGTTCTCTAGTGTGTTTTCAACTTCACTGAGTTTAGGAGCAACAGTCCATTGCCCTATTGATGAGTTTGTTGGGACTGGCAAGGCTTGTCAAGTTGAGCATTTAGATGATCTCGTAGTCACAGATCAGGATGCTTTAGAGGCCATCACGGACTTAAGACCCTCGAGCTCCCCTGGCCCTTTCTGATGAGATGCTCACAGGTTCTTGCTCCTGTTTTCTCGTACTTGATGCGTTGCATCTTGGACCAGGGCAAGTTCCCCTCTTCTC
>NC_081447.1:431989-539298 GCF_007210705.1 Tigriopus californicus
GCTGGTGTCAGCCACACCACTGTCCAGCGGATCGTCAAGCATGACCTAGGCCTCAAGGTGTACCGGAAGTCCAAGCTCCACCTCATCAGTGATGCTACAAGAATCAAGAGGCTGAAGAGAAGCCGAGTGAGTTTTGCTTCGTAAAATCAAGCTGGATGACTCGCATGAGCGTGAAACGAGAAATAAGATATCGAGAGAGGGAACATGTATTTTGGTTGATCTTTATTCGAGAATCACGTACAAGAGAACCAATACCAGAAAAGTAAACATTCAGCTCCTCGACTCACATGAGAACATCATATCTCTCTAACTCCCCTTTAAGAATGGACGATTAAAAATTAACGAAGAAAGAAGCACATGATGATAACATTAAATAAAAATGATGTTTCAACTAGTCAGGCTTACCAACGATCTGGTGGACATCGATCTCGTCCACTCCGTCTCAGGGGTTCATCGGCTGGCGTCTCGTCATCAGCTTGATCCGAACCGTAATTGCGAAATCCTCGAGGAGCTTGTCGAAGATATCGCATATTCCGTTCCATCAATCGGCCGGAGGGAAAACGCAACATATGTCGTCGTGAGGACTTGTTCTCGACAACGATGGCCAGTTTATACCATTGACGTTTCATTGGATCTTGAACCAAGACTCGCTGACCGACAGGTACCTTCTTCAACACGGGAGGTTTGATCATAGTGGATTTTCCGAAGTTGAACGTCGGCCATATCCGATTGCACCTGAAACTCGTGAAGAAAGGCACGCCAATGACCAGGTAATTTCGAACGTAAAGGATGTCCAAAGAGACGTTGGGCCGGAGATAATCCGTCAGCGCGCGGAGTATTCTGGAGTTCTAAAAGACCAGAGAAGAACTCGTCAGACCCCAATTCTCCCCCACGTTTAGCCAGGAGATGTTTCAGGCTCTTAACATTCGTTTTAGCGTGCCCATTAGACTGAGGGTGATGAGGCGACGAAGGCCTCCGTTCAATACCCCACTGTTGAAAAAAATCCCGAGTCATGGAGGACGCAAATGGCGTCCCATTATCTGATCGGAACACATTGGGCACACCCATTGTGGCGAAGATGGGTCGAAGTTCTCGAATCAGGCCCGAGGCTGTCGGAGACGAGTTAAATCTCTCAATAAAGGGAAAACCAGAAAACCGATCTGAATAAACCAGGTAATCCTTGCCACCAAAAGAGAAAAAATCAGCCGAGACCATTTCAAAAGGTCTCGAGGGGTTATTGCATTGAAGAAGCGGTTCAGCTGGCATAGATGGTCTGAAATACGCACATTCCGGACAGGATTCGACCATATTGGCAATATCCGAATTGAATCCAGGCCAATATACAATTTGCCTAGCCCTTCTTTTTGTTCTCTCAACACCCTGATGACTAGAATGGAGTAATAATAAGACATCTTTTATTGCAGGTGGAGGGATGACGATACATGCCCCTCGGAGAACCAAAGGTCCATCTACAGAAAGCTCGTTAGAGACTTTCTTGAAAAGGGAGACATAATCATCGTTAGTTTTGCCCACCAGATCCTTTTCCACAACGGATTTCAGACGACCATATTTGGGACAATTCTGGGCAATCTTCCCCAAATTTTCCAAGGAAAGATTGGACATCGACGCCTGGGTACTTGCAACTTCTAGATTTGTTTGATCTCCCACGACATCGTCATCTTCATCAGTATTCGAGTCATCGGTATTTGGCACCGGAGCTCGGGACAAGGCGTCGGGGATGAAGTGAGTCTGGCCACAGTTCCAATCAACAGTAAACTTGAATTGAGAAAGACGAGACCTATAACTCAATATTCGAACGTTCTCTATCGAATTCAACATTTGATCATTGAAGATAGACCGCAATGGTTTGTGATCAGTAACTACTGTGAAATGATCAAGGCCCGCCAAGTACATTTTACATTTCTTGATGGCCCAATATATGGCTAACGCCTCCAATTCAATAATGGCATACAGGCTCTCTGCGTCTTTGAGGTAGCGAGAACCACATTGAAGTAAACGCCATGCCCCATCGTGAAGTTGTAAGAGGGCAAAACCTAACCCTTTTAACTTCGAAGCATCCGTTTGAAGAATAGTGTCTGCACCTAGCTTAAACATGCCAAGTACAGGAGGAGATGTGAGTGCAGCTTTAACCGACTCGAAAGCCACGGAATGCTCGGGCAACCACATGAAAACGTTTTTGGTCTTTAAAAGGCCACAAAGAGGATCAGCCGAAACTGATATTTGACTATTAAACTGACTGAGCTGATTCTCTATACCCATGAAAGAACTCAGATCCCGTCGATCAACGGGTTTGGGGAAAAGACGGATCGCATTTAATTTTTCGGGGTCGGCCTCAATGGAGTCTTTAGAAATTCTAAATCCCACAAAGTCAATTCTCTCCGCCCCGCCTATTACGCTTTTACGCCCGTTAACCGTCATGCCACACTGGACACAGCGTTCTAGAATCTCGCAGGTCAGTCGTACAAGGTCCTGGTAACATGATTTACCCCCAGCAATATCATCAATTACTTTCTAGATACCAAGACCTGACATTGCCACATCGCCTCTGTATGAGAAAGAATCACCCGTTGAAATAAAACCCATTGGGGATCGAAGAAAACAATATTTTCCAAAGGGTGTGATAAACGTTGTTAATGCTTGCGATTTCTTTTCCAGAGGCATTTGCCAATAACCTTTGACCAAATCCAGTTTCACAAAATACCTATCCAAAGACCGGAATCCGGAGATGGCTTCCTGAGGCGTTTTGATTTGATGAATGGATCGCACCACTTGAGAATTCAGACGAGTCAAATCCACGCAAAGTCTGAAGGAACCATCAGATTTGGGCACGACCACAAGGGGATGACACCATGGTGTGGGAACATTGCCCACCAACTCCGTTATCCCCTGAGCTACCATGTCCTCCAATAACGCTCTAACAGGTTCTTGTTGAGGGACTGGAATACTTCGGGCGGTGTTGATGGCAAAGAGAACTGCCCCATCTTGAAGCGTAATCACCATTGGGTCTCCCACCACAGGGCCTTTCATGGTGTCATGACAGGTGTCATCAAAAGCCTCTCTGTAAAGAGAGGTCAGTTTAGTCTCTACAGACTTGAAATCATCATCGCAAGGATGAACAAGCAATAAAGAAATCCAATCTTCTCTGTCCTTCAACGGCCAGACAGGGCCGGCCGGATTTGCGACGACAGGGTCCGTGTCAACACGTTCACGAACCACTGATACTTTTGGATTGGGAAAATCAGGGCCAACGATACCAAGTGCCTGGCAAACTTTCAAGCTGATGTAGGCATTGTCAAGATCGCGGCTCACGACAACGGCCACGTCGGACAACTGATGGGGATCAAACAAAAAATCACTGGAGGTTGCAACTAGGGCTACCAGTTTACATTTTCAATGGCATACGGCATTACTAGCTGAATATCGAAAACCCGTTAGTTAATCACAAAAAGTAACCCTGACTTTTCTTCGATCAAACCAGGGTCACCTTTTTGGTCAAGCCTAATATTCTACGGTACGTTAGAAACCGCCAGTGCTTTGACTTTGCTAGCTTTCTTGCAATCCTGCTTTTGACAATTTGTTTGATCCCATCACTACGTTGGACGTCTTGTGAAACTCATCGAGAGAAAGGTCAGTCTGGAAAGTGCCAAATATGTCAATAAAACGCCCATCCACACCGGAAACGTGCATATCATGCAGTTTGTTTTCCAGCAAGATGAGTTGACATAAATTCGAATCCCGGAATTGATTCATCCTCATTATAACGACATCTGCCCCCGTGTCTGCGCAAAACCGGAGTTTTACTGATTTCGTTGAATCTCGAGGAGAAACGCATAACTCAATCTGATTTTTGCGAGTATGTGATAATGAAGATGCCACCATAAGGTGCAACCCACTGACGACTTTTCCATTTTGGGATAAGGCCTTAACAACTTTACTCCTCTCACTGCTTTTGCACATAGGCTGCCAATGCCCAGATCTTCCACACCCATGGCATGAAGACTTAAGAGCCGGGCAATCAGCGCGGATGTGTTTCTTGGAAGACCCACACGGTGGACACAAGTCTGTTAAGTTTGTCTTTCCAAACTTCTGCCCAGATTTACCGTCATTCCTCTTGTATGAAGATTTAGCGGCATTGACATGGTCCACGGCATTCACAGATTTGGTCAGCAAGGGGGCACTGAAGGCCCAGCCCCACTGCGAGCCGTCTCAAGTTCCAAGATGTACCTCCTGGCCTCGTCAAACGTGGCTGGGGTCCGTTCCATAACTTTGGCTTTGTCGAAACCGTGGCGCATTCCCTGGAATAAGAGGGCAATAAGAAGGCAATCTTCACTTAGCTTGGAGGTATTAGCGTAATCAGCCAATTCCGTAATTGTGTTACAAAACGACGCGTAATCTTGACCTTCTCTTTGTGATACGCTCAAAAGATCCCTCATATCCAGGTGAACATTTCGAAGACTACGGAGATGATCTTCAATGATATCCAGTATCTCCAACACAGTTCGTCCCGTGTCCGCATGAATCCCCAGGGAATGCTGAATGATGCGAAGGAATCCTGGGAGTTACGTCCCTAAGGACACACCCCTAATCCAATATACTAGGAGGGTTATATCTTCACGTCCGTTCTATTCAAGAGATTCTTGATTCTTGATTAGGAGTGAGAGAGGCAGAGAGATATATAGAGAGAGCAATAGAGAAAGAGAGAGCACGACAGCTGCATATGCGCATATGCGCATGTGCATGCAATAAAAGTACACACCATCTCCCCTTACAGATGGAAGCATCCTATTTCTCAGAAGGTTGAATAAGTCCTGGGGAAGAAATCGAATCGCTGGATTTGCTGAATTTGTAGGATATTCCCAAAACGTCGTTTCTTGAAAACCTGGACAACTCGTTACTTCACCACGCAAGTGAAATTGGCTAGTAAGGTATCAAATTTATTCTTAGGCAATAATTGACGAGGTGTAAAAAGGTTTGATAAGAAGACTAGTATTTTGATTGGAACTATCCACGTCCAAAGAATTGGAAGCCATAGTTGGTAATTGCAAGAGCAAAAGGGCGAGAGAAAATGGGTATCCTCCATGGTACAAGGTTGGCATCATCCACAATTCAGGGTGGGTATTCTTCACATAACAGTGCGGGCATCATCCACAATACAGGGTGGGCATCATCCACAGTTCACGGTGGGCATCATCCACAATTCACGGTGGGATCCCTGCACAATGCACGGTAGGCATCATCCACAATTCACAGGGCATTCTCCACGATGAAGGGTGGGCATCTTCCACAATACAGGTGGGCATCCTCCACGGTACAAAGTGGGCATTCTCCATGGTACAAAGTGGGCATCATCCACAATACAGGTGGGTATCCTCCATGGTACAAAGTGGGCAACATCCATCAATGGGCATCCTCCTCAATACATGCAGGGCTGAAGAGCCCCAAACTTGGAGGGCTACAGGCCACACGCAGAAGGACAGCAAAAGACCCCGCACAAAAGGGTGGCAAAAGACCACACGTAGAAGGGGCAGGCCAGACCACTCCACAAATGTCGTGTTGGGTTTACCTCAACAAGGGGATATGCTCGTCCACAAAAGGCGGTCCTTGCCTTGAAAACTCAATGTTCTCAAAGGTCCATAAGTGTAGATTCACGATGTATGGACCTAGACAGAGGGCAGCAAGTCGGACATGCCGATTGCGCCATGTTACGTCCCTAAGGACACACCCCTAATCCAATATACTAGGAGGGTTATATCTTCACGTCCGTTCTATTCAAGATCAAGGTTAGGAGTGAGAGAGGCAGAGAGATATAGAGAGAGAGCAATAGAGAAAGAGAGAGCAGGTCAGCTGCATATGCGCATGTGCATGCAATACAAGTACACACCACTGGGCTACAACATTCCCATAAAAATCCAACCTGAATGGCTCGCTCCCGATGCTCAAGGTAAGTTAATTGGGAATAATTATTCCATAACGGTCGCCACCTGACAAATGTCTTATGAGTGGTATCCTCTTCCAACAGTGGAGGTTTCTTAGCATCCAACCGGGGAAGAACGGGGTGTCTACCATCCGGGACGGGAGCTGCAATATTCGGATTAACCATGGTCTGCCGATTAACAGCTTCAACCTTTCGTTGATACCCAGTAATAAGGACTTTGGCTTTAAAAAAAGCCTGAACGTGATCGTCAATAGCCGGTTCTGCATCCTTTATATTGGACGCCAGACCACACATCACCTCATCATCAGCAGCGAGGAACTTTTGGAGACAATTGTCCCAATGACGAAGCAAGTTTTCCAAAAGGGAGGGGTCTTCTCCGTCAACGTATTCGTCCAACGAGACCTTCAACATACTTCTGGCTCAAGACAAGGCAGATTTGAACCCTCAGCGGCTGGCCTTCAGCGTCTGGATGGCTTCCCTGTCGGACATAATTAACATGGGTGAGGTCGCTTCTTCAACACCCTCTCAGGGATGGATGTGAAAAGCCTCTGATAGACCACTGATCACTCCGATTCCAGAAACTTCTGCATAAAGATTGTTCAGAAATGGGCAGCCGACAGTACTTCAAATTAACGTACTTGCCGACTGCGCCATTGCATGATCGTGAAACGAGAAATAAGGTATCAAGAGAGGGAACATGTATTTCGGTTGATCTCTATTTGAGAATCATGTATAAGAGAACCAATACCAGAAAAGCAAACATTCAGCTCCTTGACTCACATGAGAACATCATATCTCTCCAATGACCTTGACCCAGTGTGCTGGACAGACGAAAAGATTTTCATGGTCCAGCCCATCCACAATTCCCAGACCAGCAGGGTGATTGGCAAGAGCTTCCGCGATGTCCCTTTGGCAGAGAGAGCCATTTTTTGCCGCCAAAAGCCTGCCTCTATCATGGTGTGGGCCGGGGTAATGTCAGACAGGAAGAAGTTGCCTTTGTTGTTCATTCCTCTCGGCGTCAAGATCAACCAGCACAAGTACCGTGACATGTTGGAGTCTGATGTGGTCCCCTGGCTCCAGAAGACCTATGGCGGTGCCCCATTTGTCTTCCAACAAGATGGAGCACCTGCCCACACTGCCAGAATGGTCCAGGAGTTTTGTACAGAAGTTTTCCCAACCTTCTGGGACAAAGCTGTGTGGCCCCCTTCAAGCCCTGACCTCAACCCGATGGACTTTGCCATGTGATCCATCCTTGAGGACAGAGCTTGTTCCAAGACTCATAGGAGTGTCGGGGCTCTGAAACTTGCCCTTGAGCGCTCATGGGCTTCCATCCCCTAGAAAATGGTGATCCGAAGCTGAGCCCAAGTCAAAACTCGACTTTGCCGCACAATTGCCAACAAAGGTGGCCACATTGAAAATGTATAAACAAAATTTGTAGGCCTTGGTCGTGTCTATTTCTGGAATAAAAATCAGCCTGATATCTCTAATCATTTATTTTTTACAGCCAAAAAACCAGAGTCCCATACTTAATTGTCATACTGTAGAAATAACGCACCTTGCTGTTTGGGAACTTTTGAGGCCATGCTTAGGCGAGTCACGGCATGATGCCTGCCTCTCTGATGACTTGCTGATAGACCACATTGCTGGTTCGGCCGTCATTTCCTCGGCTGTTCTCGCCCAAGCTCACAGCTACTTCATCCATTCTCCCAACTTCGCTCAATGGCCATGGGAGAAGAAGGTCTTGTTGTGGAGGCAGATCCTGACCTGCTGGTAAGTCTGGCCCTGACTTTGGTTGGCCGTGATGCCGAACGCCAACCAAACAGGGAATTAGACGCGCTCAAATTGAAAGGAATAATCCTCTTTGGGGATGAATTTGTGACGTGGGATGGGGAGAATTTTTCTCCAATAGGCGCCTGCGGCCACTTGCCCCTCAATGGAATGGTGATTGAGGTTGCGTACCACATAGCGTGGTCCATTGCAGTGGCCTTCGAATGGATCGAGGTTGCGGATGAGCATGATCACACAGCCCTTCTTGAGATGGAGCTGGTGACCGGGGAAGGCCAAGCTCCCTCCATTCAAGGTGTTGAGGAGCTCCACACCATAGTCCTTGCCATGGTCCTCCTCTTGCAATCAATCGCGGCTCCAATAGACCCCCTCTTCCCCCGGGAAGGAATTGATGGCAATACAATTCATTTCCCTCACCCGGGCGTTGGTGGGACAAATGACGGCCTTATTGGAGACCAAGTTCTCCAATGTTTGGGCGTCTGGGGGTGGCGTGGCTCCGGCCTGCTGATCCATGTCCAAAATGCCGTCAAAAAAGACATGGTTCACCAGAGCTTGCACCTGGGCCATTTGCTTGCCCTGGTCTTGAGCCAACGCGGGAAGTTGAGGAGCAAAGAGCATGCTTGCGGGAAGTTTGGACAATTTGCTCCAAATCTTGGGGGCCGCCAAGTGTGGATACGTCCCAGTGCCCACTTGATCCAGGAATTGCGTGAATGCCTGTTCGCCTCCACCCGCCAATGCCGCCCGCATATTTGTCACTAGGGTCAAGACATTTACATTTGCCCAAATGTAAGACTTGAGGAGGCAAGCTTGGTGAATCTGTGCCTGGTGACCCTTGGGTACGACGGGGAGGACTGGCGCCAATTGCCAGCAAAGAGCACTGTTATTCTGCCAAACATGCAGTGCTCTTGCTCCGGCTCCACCACCTTCAAGATGTCTTTAAGGCTTTGGTCAAGGCACTCAAACATGTGTCAATGGCCCATCGTCACCTCATCTATGATGATGAGCCGTGCCTCCTTGCACACCTCCTTGACGGGCTTGGGCATGAAGCAATAGGAGTCCTTGGTCAGGCTGATGGGCACCTTGAAGCGGGTGTGGACTGTGCGACCGCCGTGGAGGAGAGTGGTTGCAATGCCTGAGGTGGCCGTGGCCAGGGCTACCATCCCTTGGGCCCGCACGGCATCAAGGATAAGATGAGGGTGTGTGTTGCCCGTGCCTCTGCCTGCATTGAGGCAAAACATTCTCCCATCCTGGGAGTCCATTTCCTTGTCGGCATCCTCACTAGCAACAATAGAGACGTGTAAAGTACCGGATTAGATTTCAGCTGTGTGAGCTATTCAGGCTGCGCCACAATCGCGGCAAGAACTACCATGATTTTAGCACATCCAGTGCTTCCAGATTTTCATTGACAAAATTGTTCACCATCTAGGGAAATTGGTCAAAAATTATTTTAAACCATTTCAGTCCAACATTCATTTGATAAAGACGACATTACATGGCAAGTGACAAAACTTCGCACAAACACAAAAAAGGAGATTTGGTGCAAATGTTTTGTCATCAGTATGAAGTGTGTTGACACTTTCTTCATGGTATAACCAGAGGGAGCACTAGTAAGAAATCCCAAAGCTTTACACTTCTCTCTATCTGGTAAAAGCCTTCGATCCCACTTAAAATAGCCCTTTTGAGAACAAATAGATGTTCTATTGGCTGCCATGGCCATGAAATGGGCCTATTCCAATTCCTTTATGGAGAACGGTTGTTTTTCGCCCTTGCCTCGAGGTGGAGGTTACCAGAGACAAGCCGAACCTATGGAGATCAAATGGAGTGAGGAGCAAGGTCGTTCCGGCAAAGTGCAGCTTACTCAAAGTGCTCCGACATGTATGATCGTTCTTCACCGAAAGGGAAACACGTGCGTACGGATTGGTCACTTAATTACAAGTGACGTTTATTGTTGAGGAAATATCAAAATAAATCAGCCGATATCAAAAGAGGGTAGACGGAATAGTATAACAGTCATTGACGCAATTACGAGTTCACGATCTAGGACTGTATTTGGCGAAAACGTGACGGGACTACTCAACTCAAGACCTCTCATTTGTGTTAAAAATGAGCCAAATAACGACCCAGCCCTAACTTCAAATCGTTTTCGGATATATATTAAGCGAGATGGTTGTAGTGCAGTTGACTAATGTGTGCCCGAGTGTAACTTGAGTTAATGGGTTCGATTCCAGAGCACAGGTTTTAAAGCAAGGAGTGAATCATAGATCAAGAAAAGGACGTACTATACTACATAAGTTGGCTCTTTTCCCGATCTAAGATATACTCCTTGGCTTTAAAAAACTGGGCTCTGGTCTCCCAACTACCTACCTATTCACCTAAACCCTGCTCATCTAGTGGATGTTCACCTTGAATGTCGACCATTGAACCCAGAATGGGCCCCCAATCACCATTCGATGAGACTTGCATCTCGCAATTGTGATTCAGCAGCCTTACGTCACAAAATGCGAGCAAAATGTAAACAAGGTTTGTCATTGGATGAAATTGCGGGTAAGAAAAGTCGAAGGAGCAATCAGAGTAATAACTGTCAAAGTAAAAAGGCGGAAAATTCAAACTGATCGAAAATCGTCATTTTCAAGGTCAAAGTTTCATATGTTTCAGTCGATAATTTTGTCCAAAAATGTTACTACAACACGACATTTTTGTAGCTGTTTCAGAAGCAATCACAATTAGAATCCTTTTGCATCATACTCTGGGCTAGAAGGAAAAAAACCTTCAGACCAGTGCATAATCTCAAGCTAATGTCAGCAAATCCCTTATGTATTGTAAACTTGATGCTGGCCCGAATGCAAAAAAACTCCAAATTGCCCCAATGCTAGATTTCACAAAAGATTGTCTAATCTATCATTGAATGATCGTTTATCAAACAAAAATAAGTGGCTGAGATTAATGCGAAAGAGAATGTTTTACCTAACATGAATTCACTAAAAAATTGGGCAAAAACAAAGTTTGTCACCCTTGGAAAGTGGTGAATTTTCGAAGCTGCCGACCTCCAATAGAGAGGTTCTATCATCAGATCCACCTAACAAAACAAACCCAATCAATAGAGATGACCATGAGAAGATAGTGTTTTTCGTGTGTTGGTTTTGGCTGTCGTTCAGAACAAAGACAAAAGATTTTCGACAAGAGACGCCAATGAGCGCGCTGTCTCCGCCTCTCTGGCGGCCCACTCTGTCCCCAGAGCTTCGGAAGCGGCGTTTGTGGCCTCTGCAGCTACCCTGGCACTCTCTGCGGCTTGCCAGGCCTGCTCAAGTTGATTTGGTTCTTCAGGGTTCCTCAGGAGAAGGCCGATGACGCGAGCAGCCTCTGCCACTGCCGCCACATCACATTGAGCCAACACGCTCATTTTTTCAGACTAGAAACGAACAAAATTGGTCAGTCGTGTTTGGAATCATCTTTTTAATCAATGTCAATCGAGGACAATCAAGGATGCGATTGTTAATTTTCAATTGACCATCTCACTCACCACTTAGTCCAAATTAATTGGCGGTGGTGGTAGTGGTGGCGGCGACGGTGACAAAGGCGGTGATCCCTCCATTTTGATGGCCCCTGAGAAATGGGAAATCGCAAAATTGTAAGACGCTAGATGAAGTTGTTTCACGGTCTGTAAACGTCAGTCACCATCCCAGGTTTGAGAGCAGGGATCGAAGATCAGTGTTGCCAGATAACCACAGGCAAAAAAACCGCCAGATGTCCAATCAAAAAAACGCCAATTCAAGACATCTACCGCCAAATTTGATAAGAAAAAAAGGCAGATATCCTCTTACCATTGTAGGGCTATTTAATGTACAATCAGATGATGTTTTACTTCAGTGGAATTTATTGTTCTTCCACTTAAGGTCCAGTTACACGACACAAATTTTATCACATAAATTCGATAAAGTAGCAATTCACACTTCACACGGTGGAATTCTAGGCACAAGAAGGTATGTACGATGCTTACAACGAAATTCATTTGACCTGAGAAGTTTGTCTACGTATCATCTTTATGCTGACAAAATGTTAAGTCGCTCCACCTTTAAAAGAATATTATTTTTCAATCATTTGGCATTTACACCTTAGCAAATTTCAACCCTACAGGCTTGCGAGATCTGGCTCATCTAAATGCCAGATTTGTTTCGATCCAAAAGCTGAATTTGAAAACTCAAATATTTCCATTCTTAATTCCTCGAGTTTATTAAAACTTTCATTTGAATTGTCCTTCGAATGTTGGTAATTTTGCAAATGGAGTGAGGGTGGCATTATATTTTTGTCATTTTCAACTCCAAAATGGCGTAGCTGTAGATGCATATATAAACTCTTCGTCGAGTGAAATGGTGTCTGTCTCTCATCTTGCCATTGTCATTAAAAATCATATAATTACTGTGACCGTGTTTTCTCTTATTGGAAAGGACCTCTACCAGGATCAGAGATGGTGTTTCAACCATTGCTGTGACATTGGAACGTGCGTGTGCTTCCCAATCTTTGTTTGAGTTGCGCTCAATTTCTCTTCAACCCACTCCATCACATGAACCAATTCGTTGCGTCTGCTCTTATGATCTCTGCCGAATCATTGAAGAATAACCATGGAACTTTATAGACATGAAGAAAGAAGACACTCTGTTGGAGGCGTATTGTAATTCTAAGTAAAAGTCTTGTTTCTGAAACATCATTTGGTATTCCATTGGAATTGGCAATAAATTGTTTGTATTTTTGCGTTCAGTTGAAGAAAACAAAGTTAATTGGTGATTAACACAGATACATATTGGTTATAGCGTTGGCCACTGTAATGGCAAATATTATCTCTAATATTGATAACCTTTGAGACTCTTGGTCATGTCAGATACTAAAATGTGTCAAACTGGATGCATAAATATCATATACCAAAATCGATGCAAGAATAAAAGAATGCAGTGGTCAAAAGTGATAAAAAAAGTTGACTAGAAAGTGATATCACAGCAAAGATGACTAGAGTTGGCTTAGTGCATATGAAAAAAGTGAAGAGGGGTTTCACAGACTGTACATTAACAGTTTGGTAGAGGTAGGTGGTGAAAATCTTTGTTCTTGCAGTACGCGGTAGAGTGGGTGGGTCAGATTGAACAGATCCGCTGTTGATAGTATTGTGCTGGGAGCCGGACAAAGGTGGGTGACCGCCAATACTCCGAAGGGATGTTGGGCCAAGGACAACAAGGTGCCAGCAAGTCCTTGACCTGGAAGGAGAGCTTGTGTCCGGGCATCACATCCAGAAAGGTCGGGTTCCCAATACTGGTGGACATTCAACTGGCCAGCCATCGGGTGAGGGGCTCGGTTTTGCATAGAAAATGCGTCAATGCATTGTCAGCAAATTGGGGTACGCACAGATATCTCTTGAGGAGCTTGGTGAAGGTGGCATTGGCGGATTTGAGGGCGGATTGGGCAAAGTTTGGGAGCCACAGGTGAAGGCCGTAGAGGAAAATTGGGGTAATGTAGATCTGGAAGAGTTGAAGGACTATTGGGAGGGGAAGCTTCTTGGTTGGAAGTTTGTTGCGTATCCAATCCTGGCCCTGGCCTTACTTATTGTGGATTTGAGGTGATTGATGAATTAGAGTTGGGTGGAGAAGGTAAAACCGACTAAAATAGTTAAAATGCTTGAAGATTTCAACTGGACTATTGTTCATATGGAAGAAGGTGGGAGGCAGACGGCCTTTATGGAAAGCAATGGCCTTCTTCTTGATTGTATTGACTTGTGGGTACACATTTTTGAAGCAAATCATGATCAGTTTGCATGTGGTGGGCAAAATTTGTCGCTTATGGTAAAAATTGCTGATATTGCCTTTGGTAATACTTTACAACAGGTAACTCAGGGACGGTGAGCAACTGTGACCATAAACAGATCACAACATCTTGTGGAGTAAATCATCATCATCTACCCCACTTTGAAACTGTACACAGTAAGTGAAACTTGAATTGTCCGTAGTAAGGCATAATCGGTGACATTTTTTTCTTTTGCCAAACTTTGTGTTAATGGTTACCAGGGATGCCATCCATATATCATTACTAGGACAAAGTATGAACGTATTTTTACTTATTCATTGTCAAAATTGTTTAACACGGATCAGTATAAAGTAGTTTTGTAGGTTACAAGGCAAAATAAGTTTCTAATGTTAAGAGATATCGTTTTCTTAACATGACTTCTTTCGATTGGTATTCAACCCATTCATAACTGGTATAATGTTTATTTAGATCTCGCAAGCCTGTAGGGTTGAACTGTGCTAAGGTGTAAATGCCAAATGGTTAAAAAATAATATTTTTTTTAAGCTAGAGCAACTTAACATTTTGTCAGCATAAAGATGATACGTAGACAAACTTCTCAGGTCAAATGAATTTCGTTGTAAGCATTGTACATACCTTCTTATGCCGAGAATTCCACCGTTTTCACAGACCAATCCTCTTGTCGCTTAAACTTCCAAAGTACTTTTCTTTCGTCTCTACTTTTCATCAAAGCTTATTTTTTGATCTTCATGGAGTGTTTCTAAATACTGGCGAAAGCAACAGTCCGAGGAGTGCAAGAACGAGTACAAAATTATTTCGTGCTTGAAAAGAGTAATGATTTGATTCAACAGCAATGCTTTTAATCAACGGCAATATGTTGCATTCGTTGTCGTTTTGCGGATTTGGAGTGTACAGACTAGATGAGCTGAGTGGGCCTTGAATTGGTGGAAACAAAAATCAACTACAAATTACCATCTGAAAAGGTATGATCCTAATACAAAATCAATTCGAATCGAAAAAAGACTAATTATATGATGCAAGATCAAGGCAGACGAGTAAATACATCCCGGTTGATTGAACCCGGTTTGAGGGTGGAAGTCGGACTAGTGCTCGGGCGAGTCCAGACTCGAGTCCGAGTCCTTTCTAAAAGACTCAAGTCCGGATTTGTAAAAAAGATAATATTCTTTGGTGTGATGTGGTGAAGGTGGGAGGGACTTCATCTATTGATTTTGTCATGTATCGCTCATTTCTCCTGTTATGGTGTGAATCAACAGTAAAAATCATCTTGTCTGAGAAAGTCTTCACTGTTGAGGAATGGCTCTTCAGTTACTGGAGCACTTTCTGGTCCCTCTCCAGCCTTTTGGCCTTCAATTTTTTGGTGAGGAGAGGCTTCTTAGACCTGGCAAAAGATTTCATACCGAGATCATTTCGAATGGCGGCTCCAAAGGTGGTATTGTGCATTTTCAACTCCGCACTCATCTTCCTAACGGATTTAGTAGGGTCCTTGGCAATCTTCTTCCTTATTTGAGTTAAACGTTGTTGGGGTCTGATTTTATTGTGTCCCCCTCTCCCAGCTTTGCGGTCATAACTTTGGCCAGACACAAGCCTAGCTTTATGGGCGTACACTGACCTCTCTGTGATCCCAACCATCTCCGCGATCTTTCTTGGGCGGATTTCCTCGTGGAGTAAATCAAACACTCTTGAAGTCATTTTAGGACCAATTTCTATAAAACTAGTAGCAAAATTAAGCCAAAGAACTGCACATTGACCCAACTGGAGTTATCAGCTATTACTTGTGTAAACGAGCGGCATATTTAAGCCTAAGTTTGATGAACTTTTTGGTCGTTCACCGTGTATACGAACTAAAGCATTGCAATGAGAAAACCAAGCTTAAAGAATGATGTTGCAAAAGGGACTCTGAAAGTCACGACAAGTTGCGACAGACATGGGATGGACGTGCTAAGCCCAACCATTACTGATGGGAAAAGGGCAAGTACCAAGTCATCACAGAAACCCAAGTTCAACTTGTTGCCATCCAGGTCCAACTTGGGCAAGCCATGGATTTTTAGAAGACCTGGATGGCGCACGGCAAAAAGAAGGTGGGAAAGAGGGGAAAGAGGCGATCTCTCTGTTTGTTAGAAAGAGCACCCTTGACATCATTTTCTTCATGGAAAATGCAAAAATATCAATAGTTACGAATTATTAGGACAATTACCCAATTTTTAGGTCCTAATTTTCTATCATTAGTTCTTCTTTAAAGCTAAGAATGCAAATTCCAGTAGTGTTAGTAAAACTCTCCTCCCTTGACAAACTCAAGATATAGGTTTCAATGGGCACTTATTGGCAATTGTAAAAGCGAGACATTATACCTAATATAGTATGATTTTTGCAAAACTCTTCCTTAACCTAACCTAACGAGTTTCTAGTTACATAAACTTAAATCAATACTGAACTTTCAAAAATAATTTGACCCTTCCACTTGGATACTACAATCAAATCTAAATGATCCCGTGCAAATCAGTCATACAAAATTGTAAATGAATTGAAAATGAGCTTCTCAGTTTCCACATGAAGTCTTCCTCAATAGAAAACATTTAATGTTGAATTGAATTGCAAACATGATGTTAAACTACGACAGCAAGTTCATGAGGAGCATTATAACTCCTACAATCCAAAAAGTATGTAATAGTTAGGGCGGGGAAGGTATTATGTACTCGTTTTTTACAAGTAATTGAGGTTCAAGAACATTTTTTTCAATTTAAAGGAGCTCTTTCAATGCGATTCCTTCTGATTTTTTTGTTTGGTTTTTCCCGGGCTTTTCTAACCAATACAAGGAATGTAATCCCCAGTGCTATTAAAATGAAAGGTTAAAATTCGCCTACTTATTATCTTTCAATCTTTATATGATATTTGGTCTTCCAACGAATTTGTGTTGGCAGGTCGAGCTAGTCCTTGAATGTAGGGTTGATCTGGAATGCTATCTTAAAATTTGTCCAAGTCTCACTTGAATGATGCAACCGGATCAACAGGGCCTACGTATTCCCTACGAATATTATATAATTACTGGGGAGCGACTTATCTCCCCCTTTAAAAATTGGAACAACATGAGGCAGCTATAGTGAAGATGGAAACTTGCCCTAATCCAAGATGCAACGCATCAAGTACGAGAAAACAGGAGCAAGAACCAGTGAGCATCTCATCAGAAACTGAGATGTCACACCATCAGGGCCAGGAGAGCTCGAGGGTCTCAGTCAGGTCCCTGATGGCCTCTGAAGCATCTTGATCTGGGACTACAAGATCATCTAAACGTTCAACTTGACTAACCTTGTCAATCTCAACAGACTCATCTTCAGAGCAATGATCTGTTGCTCCTGAACTCAGTGGAGTTGAAAACACACGGCGACCATGACATTCCTTACCTACAATCCATTCCGGTAGTATCAAACGTCTTTTTCTTAATCCATTTTCTTGTGCTGCATTGAGCATCGAGTGTTGGATTTCTGGCCAATGCTTTTGAAGTAATCCACCACGAACCTGTTGGAGGTTCATCAGCGGAGGCCATTCTGACTCCATCAAAGATCTCCAAATAGAGTCGTGGATGACTTTGGAGGACAGCAACTATTGTGGAGATAACGAAGTTCTCTTCGTGGGTTTGAGGTCCCATTTGGAATCTGTTCCAATATTGATGCTCCCAACCAACAAAGAGATTCCTACCTGCCGATGATGTTCCTTGTGGAAAAGTGGCTCCAATGCAACAATGAAGTTCCTTGTGGAAACGAGGCTCCTACCCGCCAATGATGTTCCTTGTGGAAAAGTTACTCCAACGCGACATTGATGTTCCTTGTGGAGAAAAGGCTGCTACCCACCGATGAATTTCCTTGTGGAAATGAGGCTTTCCACTCATCTCTTCCCTCTGGTGGTCAACTGTTCGGTTCAAACTATTTGATGGTGTGCACCACAAGATAGTAGGCGAGGATCCCCATCAAATCGCCCTCTTCAGGCTCTTCGATATCCTTTGATGGACTTCGAACACCTGGATTGGACTATTCCTTCCCAAGCAGCCAGGTTGGCTTGTCCAATTGCACGGAACAAAGACTTATCGGGTAACGTATGTTTTTCGTCCGTCCCGACTATGGAGGTGGTAATTCCAATGTCCAAAACGTCTACGCTTTGTGCAGTTTGTAAACAACATTAAGGGCTTGCAGAGAAAATTTTCCTGCACCTAAAGCAATAAAATATGTTCATGTGCTTTTTGCAGAATCAGCGTTGTTTCTTCACCTCTAGAGGACGAACTTGGCGCTGACAACCCACTTTGGCTCCTTTAAATTGATTAGAGATCTTCATCTCTATTTGACATGATAGTTATATCTAACCAATGTCATAATTGTGAATCGCATACTGTATTGATAGAATAATTGACGAATGTGGATATTATTGTCTTCCTATTGTAGATGAATAAATGCCGTTACGAAAGATTCATTGAGGAATTTGTGTTTTTTCGCTTTCCTATCTTGAAGTCCAACTTTTATCTACTTTCCGGCCAGCTCCTGGTTTCTGTCATCTAGTCAAGCCAATTCATTGGCCAATCTATGAACTTCGGCAACGTTTTACACCCAGAAGTTATGTTGAAAGTCACAAGCCAATTTCCATTGGATGTTGGTTCTGACGGACTTCTCACCTTGGTGTTAAAGCCCATCTTCCGTTTATTATCTTTGCAACGATGCCAGTAACGACGAGGGAGTGGACCGTTTCCTTAATATTGATTTGCCATTTATACGGAGATATTAATTTTAAACATCCAATTGGTGTAAAGATTTAGTCGTCGTACCCATCATAAGCACTTTTTTGACTGTTTGGTGGGACATCATTTGAAGCGTGGCCGATTAAAAACATCCTCATTCCTCCTCCAAATTGAAGCCTGATACCGAGATTTGATGTCAAAAGTTTGACCGACGATAACGCGTTGCGGTAACCACCAAATTGCCCCTCTTTCAATGAACCAATTTGGGACCAAGAAAACAAATTGTGAGCTTTGCAATAACAGCAAGATGCTCGGATGTGCAACGGATGCACAAACTATTCTGGAACTAGTAGTTCATCCTTTCTTTCCTCATTTCGTGGCCAAACCCCTGCATAACCTGTCTCTTCATTGTAAGTTATCGTGGAGCCGCGTCTACGACAATGCTTTTGTTTCTTTGAAGCACATGGTGGCTACCAATGCGATGTTGTTCTTGCCTCAGCCGGATCTCCCGTTTTTATGTAATTATGATGGTAGCATCACTGGTCGTGGATTTATGGCATTCACATATTGCCCAATTACATCAAATCCCCTCGTTGCTTTCATCTCCAGAAAGCTCACAAAAAGGAGCTCTCAAAAGCCCTACCTCTCCCTCAAGTATTCAGGTCTATTGTGAGGACTTCGTTGTCTGAACTATTTCCACTAATTTGCCCCTGAGCTGACCATCCACATGAGCTCTATTGATACTTCGCGAATTCGCCTTTCTCACAACAGTACACTGTACGTGGCTCAACTTGCCCTGGAATTGTCATCTCACGACATATGGAGAGTGCATCGTCCAGAGTTACAAGCTAAGAGGTCGACGATCTTTCCTGATCCTTCGATGTCTCAAGCATCCGAAATCACTTTTTTTACCCCGACTTGCATGATCTTTCTGGCAAATATTTTTGACTCAACATTGAGATCGACGATATCAAATCACATCAATCATTCGAGGGCACGAATTCACAACACCGAGGTTCCAGTCGGGAGGTTTCCAACCCTGATGTCTAGTTCGGCGATCGTCCATTCTGGGAGTGTTTCTATGGCACAGTTTAAAGAAGCTCAAGATCAGGATATGGCCTGTCAAAATATTCTGACCAAAATGTCTTCACAGCGCACTCACAAGGCATCTCCTTTTTGCATGGTCAACACATTACTCTATCGTAAAGGTCCTAACAACCGCTTACTTTGGCTCTGTCTGAATCATTTCTTCCCAACCTTCTCTTTCTGCATCACTACTCGTCAATGGGATCTCACGAATCTCGGACCAAAATGTTACAAGACATTTCTACCAAATATTTTCACCCTACATTGAAATCATGTGTGTGGAAATATACAGCACAATGCTATCTATGCAAGCTTGGCTGCAAAGATGGCGGCCCCTTCACCATTTTGGCACCAATGAGCGGGCATCTCGTCCGTTAGAAATCCTCAATTTTGACACCATGGGAGGATTCCCATTGTCTCCACAGGGAAATCGTGTGGTTCATCTGATTTGCTGCAATTTCTCGTTTTTCCTTGTTCTCATCCCTAGCCCTTATAAATGTCAGATGCGCATCCGACAAACGTTGGAGAATTGTGTTTTCCTCAATTGTGTTTGCCTCGCATCCTTCAAAGTGACTCAGAGGCAGCTTTATTGCCCGGGACAGATCTTCATCTCTGTTTGATATCTCTTGGGATCACCCTAAAATAGACTCCTGCTCATTCTCAATGGGGAAATGGCACGGCTGAACTGGCCGTCAAACAAACCAAAAAAGTTTGAAAATACCTAGGTAAAATTATCCTTCTCCTTGGGATTCCCAATTACTGCTATTTAATGTTAGTGATGTGTGTTTCGATCCGGTAGGTCAGCTTTTTAGCTTAAAGGACCTCGGTTAGGGCTCCCATCACAAGCTAAAGAGAGTACAATATCACAATAAAAACTCCTTAAATGGGTGGCAAAACGCGACCCTGCCGTTCTAGGCCTCGGAACCAGGGATGCTTAAAAAATCGTTCCTATTCTTGGGTCTCCATTTCTCTACCCACTCACTTTTGGTTGGAATGGGAGCCCTACCAGAGGTTCTTCAAGCTAAATAGCTGTTTTTCCGGATCGAAACCCATCGCTATTCAATATGGCTCATAGTATCACCTCCACGTCTTTGGGTTGGAGCCCCAGCGAGGTGTTTTATGGACTTGCTCCCCAAATTTCCTTATGATTTGCTTTCGACTGATTATTCCTGACCCAACTTGGACTCCTATTGTACTGCGATGAAAGCTAGCCTTCATCATATCCGCTCTCATGTCCAAACTACGTTAGAAAAACATCGCGAAGGCTCCAGGAATCACGCAAATCGTCGCCGAAGACGCAAACTTCTTTCAGTCGGAGATCTTGTCATGTTGAATGATGCTTTAATCCAAAAGCATTCAGCTCTTCAAGCTGTCCTTGACGGTCCTTACAAAATCACCACTTTAGCTGACCATGGAAATACAACAATTTTGGAGCATATTAGGACTGGATACTATCATTTGTCCTTTACTCTCAATCATCCGCTTTCTCTGCGGTGTCTGCCCTTGTCGGAGCATTCTGGATCGGGCAAGCCCAGCCTGGACGCGTCCCTTATCTACCGCTAGTGCCCCAGGAACCATTGGATTTACTCCACAGTTCAACGACCCTTTTTGGAGTCACAATTCATTGCACTCCATTGTCTTCTCCGATTTATGGGATCCCTTGCCTTCTTGCTATGGTAAGCATCTTTACTGTTCCTCATCCCATTGGCTAGAGGGTCCTCCATCCATTAACCAAGTTTTCTCGCAGTTCACTCAACCCGGTGCGCAATGTCAAAACATCTTTCAACTTACCCAAATGCTATGGAAAGTATCGCTCCTGTTCGTAATCCCATTGTCTAGAGTAAAGCCACTATAATAGAAGAGTAAGCGCATGAGATTTTTGGTCCCAAAACGTCGTTTCCATTGTACTGTGGTTCTTCAGTTCACCCCCAAGGCAGCTTTTTGTGTTATGTATTTACTTCATTATTGTAAAACGTAGCAAAAAAATGAATGGGGTGCATTTTAAAAAAAAATCTATAATCTTTAAGGCCTTTAAAATGACAAATTAGTCGGGCCGGAAGGTTGACAATCCCTGATAACGCAACCCTGCTTCCGGATGCGTTCACAGGGATGCCAAAATGTACGTCTAAAACATTTGTCATGGCAAATGTCAAGGCTTTGCTTCTATTGCTAGGATGCAGTAAAAAATTCATTGTTACACCGAGATAGTTTTGTGTGCGTGTTGCTAAGTGAATGGGATTATCTGCATGACTAGTTTCATCGCCACTTTCTGAGATGAATTGGGTCATGTTTGAGGTTCACTTTGGAAATCCTGAAGGCAAATCAAACGTTTTAAGTTCAACGCACATGAGCCGGAAACGGCGATACAAAAGGGTGACTGTATATAGGTTTGTAAATTGTTTATAATGATGATGGTGAAAGATTTTATATACAGTTGGAGCCTATTTTCATTACATTAGTGTTATCCTTTTTTGGCTTAATTGTCTACATTTATTCATCAAACAAATGTTTCAAGTATTGATTCAAACGTGTAATCAAACTCGACCTGATTTAACCTAATGTTACCTCCCTGGTCTGACGCATAATGCAGGGATGGAGGTCTGAAGGCGCGTTGGAATTTAGTAAATTAATTTAGTATCGGTGCATGTTTTTGAATGCCAACATCCTTGTTATTTGATGTTTTCAACAACACTTTCAATTTTTACTCCACTCTCAATTCCATTAAACTTGACATTTTTAAACGAAGGAAATGAATACGAATGAAATTACACTTACCTCTACCGTAAGTTGAAGCTTGGCAAATAGTACTTTAACAAAATGTATGCATCACTTTTGCCAATCCAGGGCTAAGGTTGCATCAATTGTGAATCTGGACCTTCCGAATCATCTAAATTATTACATTTTACGGTTATAGAGACTATAGAATTACAAAAATCTTGCACCCGATTTATTGCCTTGCTGAGTTCAACAATAATGAAGTAAATTCATAACACAGGAAAAGCCGCCTCGGGGATGAACTGAAGAACGACAGTACAATGGAAACGACGTTTTGGGACCAAAAATCTCATGCGCGTACTCTTCTATTATAGTGGTTCTAGTCTAAAGGATCCTCCATTAACCAAATATTCTTGCATTTCGCTCAACCCGATGCGCAAAGTCAAAACATCTTTCAACTTACCCAAACTGGCCACAGTACAAGGTTGGGGCAGCTTGGTTGGAACGATATTACAAATATTTGTGTTTTTAGCCATTTTTATGAAAGGTCTAAAAAAATTGGTAAAAGATGATGTGGACCCACTCAAGGCAGTTTGTCTGCCAGGGCTTGTCCCTAAGCTTGCACAGCCACCGGTATTTCATTGTGGTGCAGTGAAATTTTCTATGGCGACGTTTAGGCAAGCTTTGGCAGGTTCGTTTGTTTGCTGGCACCAATATCAGTGATGCAAGTTTGGGGCTTCAAACACGTTTTCGAGAAGCTGACCCTTTTTTCACATTGCTATATGAGGAAAGGTCAGCTTTGTTAAAACCAGTTTGAAACGCCAATTTTGCATCACTGACATTGGCAGGCAAGTTTGTTTGCTGGTACCAGCGCTTGCCTAAAGGTCCTAATATGTCATTTTGTTCTACGACCGAGCCCAACATTTTTCAGCTGATTTGACATTGCTCACACTTTTGACCTAAGGGATGGAGGTCGCAAAACGGTGATTTGGGCCTTACCTTGGATCGGTTTTCACCAGGGTGGGCATTTCATTTTTGGACACTTTTGTCCACCCCTGTCCAAAAGTGTCCAAAAGTGTCCAAAAATAAGGGTGGACAAAAGTGGACAAAAGTGTCCAAAAGTGTCCAAAAGTGTCCAAAAATACGAACCTTTAAAACTACAAATATAAAGGATATTCTGTATGAAACCTATCCTCTACTTCAAAAATTGCTCATTGATGGTTCCAAGAGCAAGATAAGTCTTTAAAACCTTTGCCATATACCTCTAACATACCCAAAAAAGGTATTTGAAAGACAGGTTCTTAACTCTTTTTTTCTTACGTTAGATTAGAAAGCAAGCAGGGAACAAAGTCTCCCTCTAGTAGAATGCAGCTGTTGCAAAGGATTCAAAAACTGAAATAGCTAAACATTATATTCTGGTTATCTGGCTTCATTTATTCAACATTATTAACTTTTTGCAAAAATGTTTTACTTAAAATCATCAGTCATTTGGGATATCTTCTTAAAAAGTACTAATATTAAAAATTGAATTTCTTACGAATTGCTAAAATCTAATAATGACATATTTTCCTATACTTATGGTTTTTCTTCCATAAGTAAGTTAATTGAGACATTGTTAGGCATATTTTTAACTTTTAAAGATGCGCTTGATGTCAGGAAATGAGATTCCCAATGTTTCTTAAAGAAACATATATCTTAGTTTTTAGATGTATTATAAAAGTGTAATTCATGCACTCCTTATAAATATGTTATGTATATTACAAATATGAGAAGTATTATTGGATATTTGATATTCAGCTCCTAAGCTTTTTTAAAATTATTTTTTTTAATCTTTGTTAAAATTACCCAGCCACCAAATGCCCTGATTATAGTGTGGCTTTGACTTATTAACATTCAAAATATATTAAAGATATTTGTTTTGACTTTATAAAGCTGTATTGTATCAAGATAACGAATTTCGTTAAGTGTATATCTTGGAAATTAAAAACGTTAGTGAAAAGGCTAGTTGTTACTTCATATTTATGTGTTTGAAGAAAGCTTAGATTTTATTGATTACTGATTCTATTTGCTGGTTCACATCTAGATTTGGTAAAGAAATAACATGATTTAGGGTTTAAAAGTGTTTGCTTGTCAATCCCCTTTTGCACAATTGTACTTAATTTTGGACACATTCTGCCCACTTTTGTTCACTTTTGTCCACTTTTGTCCACTTTTGTCCACTTTTGTCCACTTTTGTCCACTTTTGTCCACTTTTGTCCACTTTTGTCCACTTTTGGACACTTTTGGACACTTTTGGACACTTGGTGTCCAAAAGTCACGCTAATTCTCAAAATTGCCCACCCTGGTTTTCACCCTCCATCCTTTCAAAGAGGCTACTGCTGATCATTTCCAGCCATTATGCTCCAGTTTTCACTTATTGAACTGTTTATTGATTATTATTGACATTGGAATTCAAGTATCATGAAATAGTTGGCTCTTTTTAGCTCAGTTTTGGTTAAAACACGTTAGATTCACTTTCAAGGAGTGTTTGGATGTTTCCGGCAACCACTGACATGAAACATATTTTGGGACTTTACACGAATTCCTCTCACTTGTAATTTTAATCCGCGCAAGTCAAATTTCTTTGTTCATCCATGTTTTATCACCCATTGAGCTTAACCTCAACTTGGACAAGTGGGAATTTGAACCATAGAAAAAAACCAGTGACAAGAATTCTTTTATAAACAACATCCTTGAGCAACAGCGTAAAACTTGTCATGTTCATCCTTGTGATTTTGAATGCGATGGCGAGTGAATCTGTGTGGCTTGGATAGCATGACTAAGAGTTTTTCAATTTCTGGTCCTGAGGTTGAGTTCAATAGTTTCTAAATTTTCCTTTGTACTATTGTGGTACATTTGGCGGCTTCAAAAATGTCCAGTATACCGTGGTCCATGCCTAAGGATAACGATCAGAGAATGTGTTGGCGTTATTGATCCGGTAGCATCTTTCAAGTCAGGCTTAGACAAATTTTTAGATAGCATTCCAGATCAACCCTACATTCAAGGATTAGCTCGGTCTGCCAAGTCGAATTCGTTGGTAGACCAAATATTGTATAAAGATTAAAAGGTAATAAATAGACGAAGTGTAACCTTTCATTTTAATAGCACTGGGGATCACATTCCATGTAGCGGTTGGGAAAGCCCGTGAAAAACAGTACCAAAAAAAATGGCAGGCCTGGCTAGCCTTTGTATGTAAGGTTGATCTAGAATGCTAGCTAAAAATTTGCTCCAGGCAGTTTAGAAAGATGCTTTTGGATCGAGAATGCCTATGTTTTCCCTATGCATATTACAGAGAAACAAGTTAAACGATGATAGAGCCCCAGAAAGAAGAGAGACTTGAACAAGTTTTTGTAAGAAGTCAAGAGGGAGGTGATGAGGCTTAGCATAGCTTCCTAGCATGAGAGAGGTCCCTGGTTTCGCTCTCCTCCCCGACCTTATCCAAAGAATTTTAAGGCGCAAGCCGCACCCACTGACGGAGAACCAGACTCATACGGACTACGAAACTGCCAATCGGAGCAATATACGGATGATATGATGGCAAGCTTTGCTGGCCAGGACAAGGATCACTCCTTCAACCATAGCACCCCAAACTTAAAAGAATATTCCTTATCAACTCTACGTTCAAGGGCTAGCCAGATCCGTTTCTATCAATTCCACTTTCAAGCTATTTAATCCTATGACCATGAACGACTGCGACTAAAATGTTACCAATTTTATTTTAAGATATGTGAAAAGATATCGTACTGACAACAAGTTCGGACGTGCGTGAGAAGAAGGTGGACATATGAATATTTTTCTGACGTGGGAGTTATAAACATCTAATAAATAGTCAATTGAAAAAAGTACGAGATGAGCGCCACATACGACATGGAGATCACTGCCACTGAGAACGAGAATCCCACCACCTTTCGGGGTGACCATTTTTTATAATGCGAATCACTCATGGGGCGCACTTGGGCGTTCTGTAACCAAGGATGCTCGAGCGCTTCCAAACATGAGGGTCGGTCATTGTGCTTGAGACTCATCAGTCGGCGGACAAAGTCTTTGGCCTCGTCGCTCACGTGTTCCCACGTGTGGGAATGAAAATCGAACTTCCCCTTCACAATGGCATCCAGCAGAGCACTCTCTTCCTCCGCTTCACTGATTCCGGAGTCTTGGCCGTTCTGGGGGCAAAATGGCGGATACCCAGCCAATAGGACATACGTGATGACGCCAACGCTCCAAATGTCAGCGGCGGGAGTTACAATGTTCTTGTCAATGACCTCGGGAGCCATATAGCCTGGCGTGCCGCATAGCGGGCTGTTCTCATTGATCTCCCACACCCACTCCGACAGGCCGAAGTCGGCCATCATGATCTTACTGTCCTCGGTATCGTCATAATAGAGAAGGTTCTCCAATTTGAGATCGCGATGAACGATCCCGAGGTCATGCAGGTAGTTAAGGGCGCACAAGAGCTGAACAATCAGGGCTGCTGTCTCGCGCTCCGAGAAGCTCCCGTGCTCGATCAGTCGATCAAAGATCTCACCCCCCTTGGCCAATTCCATGACGAGACAGATTGAGTCTGTCTCTTCGAACACTTCATTCAAATGAATGATATGAGGGTGGTCCAAGATGGTCATGATCCGGATCTCTCGCTCGATCAACCAAGTCATATCTTCCTGGCCTGACAATGAGGTCTTTTCGATGACTTTGATGGCCACCCAATGCTCCTTCTCGGAACGGCTCTCGGCCAGATAAACCACTGAATAGGTACCCTCCCCGAGAATCTCATCGAATCTGTAGTAGTCATTGGCTCTCACCCCCGGATTCAGTCTGGACTCACGTCGCTTGACTTCTCCAGGGACTGAGCAGGACAAACACGAGCACTGACTATCGCTCCGAGAGGGAGCGGCTGAAATCCGGATGAATGAGGCGGCAGAATCGGTGGTGGTGGAATACGACTCATCATCACTTGAGCGGTCCAATTTCGAAAGCAACGATTGTGAGGACACGCGACTCAAAATCATGTCAATGGAGAAACCCGAGAGGAGATAAACCAACACTCGCGTCACAATTAGTTCGTACTGCTCCCACTACTTCTTTTACTACAGCAACTCCAACTGCCACTGCCACTTCTACTGCTTCTCCTCACTTAGTAACTTTTGCACTTGAAAATCTCTGAAGAAGCTTGCAAGATAAGCCTTGTATGTGACTGTTGTTCAACTACGTTCTGCGATGTATGCGTTAGGATCTCGCGGAGATGGCAACTCAGATTCCAGTCCAAGCGGGCAAAAGCTTGGAAGCAAAAAGCATCTCTTCTAGGCTATAGGGTCAAGGGTCGAACGATCTTGGAGGGATCGAGCGATAACTGCGATAACTGGCACACTGAGTGAAACCTTGGTAAGCATCGTGAAATGATGACCAAGCTGTTGATGCAGTATGTGTACCTAAGTACGGTCTCCTTCCACGGAGGAATGAATTCGGTGCTCTTCTTCTATGTACGTACAGTATCATTCGTTTATCGAGAAAGAAGATCGGGGAAAACTCGTTTCTCCAAAGGCTACAAACAACACACACTCTTGTCTACCATACGATTAACACATCGATTGAGGGTTAAATTCTTCAATTATCTTTATGATCACTATGTGTTGGCCTGACAGTTGCTCGAGCGGAAAGTTAATAATTATGTTCATTAAAATTTCAACAGTCCCTGTCACTTCAATGTTCAACAATTGAACGTTGCCCAGTTTTGTAGGAGAGAGAACTATAAAATCGTTTTAACTCAACATCCACCTACAATTCTATTGAGGAATAAAATGGTCCTAAGTGTGCAGTTTTATTGAAGTAGAAAATTGATGATTCTAATCATTGCCCAATCACACTTTCATTTTCAATACCATAAAGGCAAAGGTATCGAAATTGCAGTGACTTGTTCCTTTTTCGAGAAAGGCAGTTTTTTCTTTACATTTCAATATGATATATTCGTAGCGATCCCCCCAAAAGACATTACTCCTTCCTTTTTTCATCTCGACGCAGTCTTCGGTTTTTCGTTCCTCTCTGCGCCCAACTGAATGAAACTTATAGTATGTTTTATGGGGACTTTTAGGCAAGCTCTGGCAGGTTCGTTTGTTTGCTGGTACCAGTGCCAGTGATACAAATTTGGGGCTTCAAACACGTTTACGAGAAGCTGACCCTTCTTTCACATTGCCAAATGAGGAAAGGTCAGTCTCGTCAAAACCAATTTGAAACGCCAACTGAAGTATTGCACTCACCAATTGTGCCCTGGTAACTATTTTTGCCTATTTGTCTGCGTGAGCATTATCTCTCTCTGGCTGGTTGTGGCTTGATGTTAAGAAATAAGATCAACGACATAAACTTGGCCTCCTTTCCTTAATATTGGTAGGACGCTAAAAATACTTAGTGTATTAGTGAGAAAATGACTAACTAGAGGTTTTTTCATACCGTAGAAAAGACTAATTCTCCATAGCAAATGGACAGGGCATTAGTCGTTCCTCGGCTCGGTGGTTATGATTCCTGATTTAGTGCTTGCGCAAATGCCAAGACTTCTAGTTGCCATTTTCTTTGCTAAAGAAACAAAAGGAACAATTTTTGTTCAATAAGCTTCTTTAAAAGTAGCTCATATTAGTATATTAGTGCATTTAAAATACATTTGCAAGTATCGTTGTGCAAAGCAAAGTCAAACATTGTTATCAGAACTCTTATTTATGCACTGACATAAAATTTCTTCAATATCTATTTTGCAGATGCTTAGTTATTACACTTTAAATGTTGCATTTTGCTATAAAAGCGACCGAAAATGGCCTAAACCTACTTTAGTTAATTGCAAAAAACAAATAATGTGCTTTTATGATAGCATGAAAATAAATGATATTCTTTCAATTTCATAAATATTTCCCTAGAACCTAAAATTAATTCGTATTGGCACCTAAAATCTACTCAAGATTTGAAATATCCAATTCTTTTTCTTAAACTTGGAAAGCTAAACTAGTCAATGATGTGGTTGAAATTTTACAAGCATACATTTGCCAGTTTAATTTTCAAATTTCTCACTTTTTGCTCAGATCATTTTCTACGTACCAAAAACTTTTTCATCAAATGTTAATAAAAATGCCTCACTTCAAGATCACAAACAAATGAACTCATGGTTAATGATTATGATATTATAGTTATGAACTGTTCACCTTAAGTAATTTTTAAGTGATACTATAAACTATTTTTTTACTTTTTCTGCATACTTTTGAAAAGTAGAACAATTTCATTTATTTTTAGGGACATTGAAAAAGCATATCAATTTTTTGGCAATTTCTATAAGGTATAACCAGAGCATTTTGCGGCCAAATTTGGTGCAAATTACAACTTTTGAAAGGTAATATGTCATAGTCTGTTCCATGGATGTTTTTTGAAATTTTGATTGAAGGCGTTAGTAAGAATGCTCACCATGTTTTTTGATAACGATTTTAAAAATGCGATCTTCGAACAGGTCTTTAGTGGATTAATATACTTATAAGAGCTACTTTTGATGATGTAGGGTTTTTTCAAAGTTGGTCCTTATGTTGCTTAAACAACGAAAAGCACAACTAGAAGTCTTGGCATTTGAGCATAATCTTTTCAAGTGTAGTGGGAACCACCGTGATTGGGTTACGGTTAAAATCACTTTGCCCAAAAGGAGTAATTGATTACACAACTATTACTTGGCATAAAATGTAATGGCGTTGCTCGTTACAATTACTTTTCATAAAATTGAGATGATCTTTGCTTCAGTTTTTTTTTGCCCCGTCAAGACCAGTCTTCTTTAATCAATGTTTTTTTGTCGCAAACGTAACATAATTTAGTTTACGTTGCAACAACAGTTTTGCTTTTTTGACAAATCAACCTTAGGAAAACCGATTTGTTGACTTCAGATTTTTGTCTTTCGTCGTTTCTTCAAACTTTCCTTGCATGAAAAATGAAAATCTTTGAAAGCATTCAATTTATCATTTTAAGTATTTGACAAATGGAAAGGTCCTCCTGATATTTGAAGATGCTTTGATTCGGATGTTAAAAACATAGTGCACATGTACCTATGTGGATCACAACGGGAAAACAACTGATTGAGGAAGATTGAGTGATTGGTAAAATTTGACTTTGCCGTTCCTTTATACATTTTCCCAGATCACGGCAAGTTGCTTACGATGTTTCGATGGGCTTGATGAAACGACGGTTCCGGAGCATTTGAACGCCATTCACTTCGAGTACATAACTCCTGCCTCAATGTAGAGTCAACATACTTGCAGATCAGTTCTCTAGTGTGTTGAGCGTTTAGAGGATCTCGTAGTCCCAGATCAAGATGCTTTAGAGGCCATCAGGGACCTGAGACCCTCGAGCTCTCCTGGCCCTGATAGTGTGACATCTCAGTTTCTTATGAGATGCTCACTGGTTCTTGCTCCTGTTTTCTTGTACTTGGTGCGTTGCATCTTGGATCAGGGCAAGTTCCCCTCTTCTCTGAAGGTAGCTCATGTTGTTACAATTTTTAAAGGGGGAGATAAGTCGCTCCCCAGTAACTACAGGCCGATTTCTCTCACTTCGAATATTGCGAAGGTGTTTGAGAAGATCATGAAGTTCAAACTTGTTGAATTTCTTGCTGAGGTTAATGAAGTCCTTCCTCCTAGCCAGCACGGGTTCCGAGCACATTTTAGCACGGTTACCCAACTGATTGAACATATAGAGCAGGTTATTGAGGGACTAGAGAGCCATGAATCAGTCGATGTACGTAGTTTATCTCGACTTTGCCAAGGCCTTTGACAAGGTAGATCATGGTCTTTTGTTAACAGGCCTCCATGAGATTGGGATCCAAGGCAAGGTTCTCAATTGGCTAAGAAGTTTCATTTCTGGTCGGAAGCAATTGGTTAAGGTTGAGGGATCCCTTAGTGACATACATGATGTCAAGTCGGGTGTCCCTCAGGGCTCCATTTTGGTGTCCTCTTCTTTTCATTATCTTCATTGCTCCGCTTCAGAAGCTTGATAGTAGTAATGTCAGTATCTCTTCTCATGCTGTAATACAAAATTGTTAGTTGGTAGGAATGGTCAGAACTCCGGTTGTCGTGTAGGGGTCCTAGACCAAATCTACTCCTGGGTTGCTGCGAGTAACATGGCACTGAATGGAATGAAATTCCTTTCAATAACCTTTGGGTCGACGTCAATATGAGAGAGCTCTCGTGTTGGAGAGGTTAGAAAGGTTGAGATTGTACTGTATTCAGAGAAGGTACGAAAGGTATCTGATTCTGTACGTTTTCAAAAGCATTCATGAGCTTTGTTCCAACCCAGGATTTAGGGTCAATTGTACCGACCGTAGAGGCTTAATGTGCGTTTTGAGAGCACCTTCAAGCCCTCGAGAATCCAGGCTAGTTAAAACAATGAAGTCCAACTCTCTTCTTTCTCGGGCTCCTTCATTGTTCAATTTGCTGCCCTCAAATATTCGTAGGGCTTATGTTGGCGTTGATCCAGTAGCAGGATTTAAGTCAGACTTGGACAAGTTTTTGACTAAAATTCCGGATCAACCTTATTTTCAAGGATTAGCCAGATCAGTCAACTCCAATTCGTGATCAAATAATAATTATAAATAAAAGTCAAGTAAAATAAATAATCTTCTCGTCTTGAACTGCTGGGATTCAAATGCCGGTAGCGGTAAGGAAGTCCGAAAATTATATCTCATATCCAGAGCGGTTCCAGTGAGATCCCACCCCTTGGTCTGAGGATCCTGAATGCGGACATGGGTGCCAATGGGAGGCTTCCTGAGGGAATGGTCATAGAGATCGTGATACTCCTTAGAGCTCGTTTCATTTTCCTGCTTAACTTGCAGTGTTTTGTCAATGTTTTGGTCTGGATGGGACGATGCGGGTGCAAAAGATTGTTGGTGTTGACCAAATAGCCATTGAGCTGGGCTCAATCCATCATCCAGTAGAAAGTTCCTCCATTCTAAAAGTGGCCTTCCAATTACAATCGACCTTCACCAGCATGGAATCGGACACATTAAAAAAGGCTTCAATTAACCCATTTCATCGACTGTGATATGGAGAGACAAGTGCATGATAGATTCCCAGTTTGGAACACAATATCTTGAACTCCCAACGGAATTGAGGACCTCCATCTGATCTGATCGTGCAAGGAATGCCGTATTCCATGAACCATTGCTCAATGGTCTTGATGATCAACATGAACCATTGCTCAATGATCTTGATGATCAAGCCAGTATTGGTCATGTTCAAGGATGACACATACAACCAGCTTGAATATTCGTCATCCATGACCAGATGCTTTTTGTTCTTGAGCTCAAATAAATCAACGGAAACACATTCAAACGGCCTTGAAGCTGAGGATGATGAAATAGGTTCATAGGGTTGGCTAGGTCTCAATTCCTGGCATTTAGAACATACTTGCATAAATTGATTGATATCCATGGCAGTCATACTTTCGAGCCGGGGTCTGCTTTCGGGTCTGGATTCTCGAGGGCTTGAAGGTGCTCTCAAAACGCACATTAAGCCTCTACGGTCACTACAATTGACCCTAAATCCTGGGTTGGGACAAAGCTCATGAATGCTTTTGAAGACGTACAGTATCAGATACCTTTCGTACCTTCTCTGAATACTGTACAATCCGCACCTTTCTAGCCTCTCCCAATGCCAGATGTGGGAGTGAATGATACGTTCAATAGATCACAATGTTTGGGGAACATTTCCTTTTGGAAAAAAATGAACTGTAACATTGTCCATAGAATATTAAGTGATGCTCTACTCTTTGCATGATTCTTTCACAATGAAAAAAGAAGGCCATAAGTACAACATTTATATGAAGTAATCAGGCAGCTATTAGTTACTTAAAGGATTTAATGTATTTGTCTCTACAGGGCTAGGGGATTTTTTACAATTTCAGATTAGTTTTAGATTTTTTGGAAGTTTGTATCGGTCAAAAAAAAATCTGGGAACTTCTAATTTTGTTGAAAAATTGTATGTGTATGTGTGTGTGAGGGGGGGATCAAATGGAACATCGAAGGAACCCGAAAGAGAAGCAAGTGCTTCATTGATTTGATTAGTCTGAATTTTTGGGGAGGGCTCAAGAGTGTAAGAGCGTCACTACAATTGACTCTAAAAACCTTTTTGAGGACGAAGCTCATGAATACTTTTGAAGATGTATTTTATAAGGTACTTTTTGCCCCTCCACGAAATACTGTATTGTTCCTATCTTGCCGGTTTGTAACAATAAAGTAGTAGTTCTCGAATTCTTAAGTTGTTCACGATTGCCTATTTGGCAAAAGCTCAAGCTTTTCCTGACAATACAACTAGAATTTACGCGCTTTACGCGCAAAAGAGCAAGTAAAAAAATATTTGCATTTTAGCCCACGTCTCTTCACCCTGAGAGATAGCTGAAATAAATCACACAGAGGAATTTAATTTGATCTAAAACCTACATGGGTTAGGGTATTAGTTTGTGGGTCCAAGCTGGGAGACAATTTTGAGTACTTTAGATTTCAAATATTTTAAAATAATGAAATACATTGAAACCTTTGGTAATTGCCTCAAACTTTTGCAAAATTAGTTCAAAAATGTCTTTTTATGTGTCTTTTTTTTTCTTTCAAACAGGCGTATGTCTTTGAAATTTGTTTTTGAAAATGAAAATTATTTCCTGCTTTCAAAAGACTATTTTTAGTGATTAAAGTTTAGTGGCCCTCTAAAAGAATTTTTTTTTGAGCCCTGAATATAACATTGAAATGTATTTTCTCACAGTTGCCACATAAACTAAAACCGAAACAATTCTCCAAGGCTTTTTAGGGAAGCAGTAAAATGTCCAGATATGACCTTAAAGTGCAGTTATGCCATTTCACACATTTTGACGCCTCCAGAGACCCGACATTTTGCTTGGCAATAACGTGTTTTTGTAAAATTGTAACGTGTAATTAGTCATAACGTGTTTTCCCTCCTTTTAATTGTAATGTTGAAATATTGAGGCTTCATTTCTTTTCTCAGCCTAGTGGACGAAAATTCATCGAAATGTTCCTCTGGCCAGACACAAGCGGATGTTTTCTACCTTGTAGACAATGATTTCATTAAGTAACATTCGTTCAATGCAAAGTCGTTACTTTCTTTGCAGGGGTCTAATTTTTGTCACTTCGGTAACGTGTGTGTTACTTGAATTCGCAGAAATGAGATATGATCGTACTTTCGTTTTTTTACATTTTGAATGCCATAGTAGGATGTTCTCGAACGGAAATGAATGCTGGGCAGAAAGCAACTCTTGGCTTCGTAAGCAATCGCTCGAAGAGCTGCCCTTAAGGCAGAAAAAAAGATCGAAAGGTGTGGGAAATGGATTACAATAACTTCGAAGTACGACTCCCTGGATTCCCTACTCCTCGAAACTGCCGGTATGGACGCAGACTCAATTGGATGCACACGTACACAGACACAAGATACACACCCGCACACACTTTTCTGCACACACACACACACATGGCTATTCACTTCTTTTAATGTCAAATACCGAAGTGCATGAGTCAGTGGAGGTGTGAGATGGGAATTCCACTCAACTAGAGCATCCTTATTATTGGGTTCCCAGCTTAGACTGGCCTTTGCTCGGCATTCTTCCGTGAAAAGGTTATGAACCCATAGGCAGCAAAGTGAGGCCTAAGCCACTGATTATGGCAACTTTATACCTATGGTAAGATGGAAAACGATGAGAGTACCTGTCTGATTCAATCAGTGATTCAGACCGAAAGACGTTCACGGCTGGACATGTCGTGGTCCATCAATACGAATTGATGATATTTCTTACTTTAGTAAAGAGTGAGGTACTCTCTTAGTCGAGCCAGATGATCTCATCAATGAGGAGGATTACTCAAGAACAAAAAGGCCATGCAAATTTTCTAGCACCTTCTTAAATTTTGAGTTGCCTTGCTTGTTGCTTCTTGGCAAGCACGATGAGAGCTAAAGGACGGAGAAAGAGACTTTCCCCGTTGCTTCACAAGAACTCGGCAGGGTGCAACAAACAAAGTGAGAACGAGCTTTTGACTAGGCATGCATGATGGCATGAACAAGCATATTCTGTTGCATTAAATATGACTTGTTTATTGATTTTGGAAATGCAGAGCAGATATGGTGTAGCGGGTAGTGCAGTTCCTATCATGAGAGAGGTCTCTGGTTCGATCTTCCCCCCGACTCTACTCAAAGGAACTTGCATACCCTGATCTCAACCATGGACGGAGAACCAACCTCAGAAAAAAACCTTGTGTATTTAGCGTGAATAAAGACTGGGATGCAAGTATTGAGAACTAGCATTTACGTTATGATTACATATTTCGTTGAATAGCGCTCAATATTTATTCTGTCCTTTTTTTCTGATCTGCAATTTGAAAGGAGCGCAATTTAAGACTTTGCGGTTTGATTGAGCTTAAATTTGAAGTACGTAATTGCAGTGAACTGGGGATGATCTGACTTGAAGACAACTAAAATGAGTTAAATCGAATAGGAGTTTTGAATTGCCACCCTTAAAACATTGGAAACAATCCATGTATTTATTGCCTTCAATGAAGACCTGGTGTTTTCTCCCCCTTGCTTGATCCAATCTTTTCTGGCCAATGTTTTAACGTTTCCAATTCTGCTCTTTCCACGTACCTTTTTAAAATGTAGTGCAGAAAACTAAATTGATTTTGTGAGAAATCGTTTCAAGTACAGTTTACTCATTCAAGCAAGAAAAACACTTTCTCAGTATTTGTTCGTTTTTGTGTCTGCACCCTATGAACAAGAACGCCACCTGAGTGCATGCTTGGAAAAAGCGGTCGGTTCCAGGCCCATCCATTCTCCATCCCTAGATAGCCTACATAAGACATGCGTCCGTTCGCTATTATGGACGGTAAGGAAGACTCGCTTCTCGTTCACTCCATAATTCCTTCCTTTCTGTAGCCAATATCCGCACAGCAGAGTCGTAAAACAATTCCTTCCCCGATCCGCTTAGGAGACTCTCTACTGTGTGGACCACGTACTGTCAGGTGAGATCGCAATGGACGTTCGTTGGTGACTGCTCCATAGATCTTCACGAAAGCTCAAAAAGCCAGCGAAAAGGCGGACGTCGACGGAGACTCCAAGTAGAGGAACTCGGACGGAGGGAATGATCAAAAGGCTAAATTTACACTCGGTTCGGGGGCAAGCTCGTCATCATGAAGCCTTCGGCCACGGATATTTGGATGTGTGCCCAATTACGGACTTTTGAGCCAAGGAGAGGCTCGGCCGAGGCATCACCACCTGGCCCACCTTTGCATCTCCGTTTACTACGAAGGGGCTGAGTATGACTGGGATCAAGAGTGGCACACAAACAAGTGTACTGCTGTACTTACTTGTGACTCCTATGCTTCGTCAATGGCGCCCACGAGCGGATGGGGAGCGGATGGGCGACGATTGGGATGATGCTGATGGGGATGCGGATGCTGATGGTGATCATCATCAGAGGGAGAACGTCTTGGGCATCCCAGTTGATTGTAGGAGTGAGAGAGAGGATTTTACCATGATTCACATAGGCTCCGATATCTCTTTTAAATAGTGAAGCTTAAACGACAATCCAACTCATCCTGAGATCCAAGTCCAACGTGAAAAATCGCCATCCACCTGCGTGGTGTGTGCGTGTTTAGTTCAGTGAAATTAATCCAACTCGATTAACTTCCATTTCTTGATTGGTGGACCAATCCAGTCAATTTACGTTGATCGTTTCCTATCCTCCCTTCTCATCATGGCTCTTGAAACCGGGGCTTCCCCACCCGTTTTCGAGCAGATCTTTCGAAATGCCCGTTTCGCCCAGGGTGGAAACGCTCACTTCGAAGGAAAAGTCAGAGGAAACCCAACTCCCCAAGTGGTTTGGACCAGGAAAGGGCTGCAAATGCAAAGTAAGTCTCATGACCTGAATGGTTGAAGGGCTGGAGGAAGGAGACTGACGGAGGTAGCAATGATTGAGGCACTAAAAGAACCTACAACGGAACAGAGATTTAATTAATGCTCTCTTATTGCCAACACTTCGGTCTCTGAACTGTAGGAATATACCCAGAAATAAGTCAATTGAAAGCATGAGCTTTGCTCTTTCCAAAAGTTAGATAATCAGAATCCAAGAAGTCAGAAGTACCTGGCCCCAAGTGTTGATCTATTTTTGACTGGGAGATTCTCGCATAAATATGTCATTGGAACTCTCTGTTTACTTACTGTTCCACGAGAATCTTTCATTTATGCTTTACTTGCATTCAGATTCCAACAAGCATCTCATGCAATATGACGAGCGCAGTGGTGTGGTCACTCTCACCATCAACGCGATTGGACCCGGAGACGAAGGCGAGTACACCTGTACGGCCCTCAACCCCTATGGAGAGGCCATTTGTACCGTGTATATCTCACCCGAGGCTACCAAGCAGGTCAAGAAGAGTCGCTCCGGTCAAAAGCTCAGCAAAAGCAATAGTAGCACCAGCAAGCAACAAATGATGTACCAACAGCAACAACAACTGTTTGAGCAACAACAGCAACAGCAACTCTACCAACAACAGATGTATCAACAACAGCAGCAGCAACAGCAGCAACAACAACAAATCCAACGGCAACAACAGCAACAACAGCAAGTCCAAATCCAACAACAACAGCAACAGCAACAAATGTTCCAACAGCAATCGACTCAATCGATGTCTTTCCACCAAGGTAAGTCCGCTTTAGCCAGGGGACCTTCGACTCAAAGAGATGGAATCTATGACTGTTGTTCCAGAGTCAAGCTCGGTTCAGCAATCATCGTCCTCCTCCTTCAACCAATACCAACAACAGGAACGCTACCAACAGCAACAGATGTCTTCACAGAAATACGAGTCCAGTTTCAGTAGTAGCAACATCAACAACAACAGCCAAGTCGCTGCGGTACAACAAAGGTAACTTCCTGCTCCTAACCGGCTCCGACAGACCCTGAGCCTCGTTTGAATCGTTTGATCCGTTTGATCCCCTAATCTTCCTAGCACTGGCCAAGGAGAGCGAGCCATGATTACTACCGATGATGACAAAAACCTAGCACCCAAGTTCATTTTCACTCCTGCGACGAGTGTCGAAGTGCTTGAAGGTGACACCGTGCGATTGCAGTGCCGTGTGAGTGGTAAACCCTCGCCCGACATCCAATGGTTCCTCAAAGGCCAAAAGGTCATTCAAAGCGATCGCTTCGCCTTGATCGTTAACGAATCCGGTTACCGCACACTCATGATCAATAGCGCCATCTTGAACGACACAGGCATGATTGAGTGTGTGGCCCGGAATCGAAGCGGTGAAGACCGGATCCAATGCCACTTGACCGTGCATCCTAAACAAAAATCCGAGCCCCCTGTATTCGTTGAGAAACTCACTCCCCGACAGATTCGACCAGGTGAGCCTGTGGTCCTTCGAGTTAGGGCCATCGGCGATCCTTTGCCGGCATTGACATGGCTTAAGGTGGGCAAAAAATACTCTCTCTCTCTCTCTCTCTCTCTCAGATTCAATCGTGTTCTGCCTTTGTTGTGATGTTTCTGGGGGTTTGCTTACTTGTGAGTTTGTTTCATAGGATGGGTTTGACATCCACGTCGATGAGAACGTAACCATTGATTATGACTGCAATGGTGCTTCAGTGCTTAGCATTAGAAACGCCACCGGCCACGAGGACGGCTGGTTTCAATGTACCGCCATCAACTCAGCCGGGATTTGTACCACCCGAGCTCGAGTGAGAGTGATCAAACCGCCAGAAATTCAAGCTTTCAAGCAGGACTTTCAGTTAAAGATTAAGAAATCCGGGAAAGTCATTCAGGCACCGTAAGATAAAGGACTTTTGTGTTTCCTTTGTGTGAGTGACCGTCCTCCCTTCTTTCATCACGTCCGGTTTTGCAGGAGGCAACCCGAACCAGAAGTGGTGTACTTGAAGCACGTGGAACAAAAGTCCGAGTCCAAGAAATCTGAGGAGCATATCGTAAATTACGGCTCACCTTCGTTTGTCACTCCCATCAAAGATCTGCAGGTGTATGAAGGAGAACGCGTCCATTTTGAAGCCAAGATCCTTCCCGCTGGGGATCCATCCCTCTCAGTGGAATGGTACGCCAATGGGAAGCCTATTCCAGCCAGTAAGTAGAGAGCAAGTACTAAAAAGACAGATGCAATTTTTCATGAATGAACTCTTTTGTCAAAGGTTCCCGGGTGAACACTCTTTGCCAGTTTGGATTCGTGGCCTTGGACATGCTCAACTCTGTGGTGGGCGATTCGGGCCAATACACTTGCGAGATCAAAAATGCCAATGGCTCTGTGCACACCAGTGCCAAACTCATGGTGGTTCAACGCAAAGAAATTGAGCCCCAATACAAAGGAGTGGACACCATTCAAAAGGTGGAGATGACACCTCAAAGGATGGCACCTCAAGAGCCACCTCCACAGCCGCCCCAATTTGTGAAACATCTTCAAAACCACGTGGAATGCAACGAAAGCTCCAACATCCACTTGGAGGCGCAAATCAATCCCGTTTCCGATTCCACCATGAAGATTGATTGGCTCAAGGATGGCAAGCCCATTACGGCTAGTTCAAGGATTGGCACCTTATTCAGCTTTGGGTATGTGTCATTGAATATCAGTGGAGTTCGTTCCGAAGATGCTGGTATCTACTTGTGTCGGGCCACCAACAATAGTGGTCAAGCCGTATCTCAAGCCAAGATTACGGTTCACCGCATTGTTGACCTCCACGCCTCCACCGGAATTGCTGAGCAGCAACAATACATTGAGAAAATCCAGCAACTGGAGCAATTCCAGGCCTCCAAGGCCAATGCTCAATTCAATAGGGAAGAGCCCATGGTGGAGGCCACAGAGCCGCCTTTATTTAAGACGCCCATTAAGGATCAATTGAACGTAAAAGAATCGGGTTTTGCCCACTTTGAGGCTCGTTTGGAACCCATGGGAGACGCCACCATGAAAGTGGATTGGTTCAAAGACGGCAAGCCAGTGGATGCCAGCTCAAGGATCACGACTTTCTTCAACTTTGGATATGTAGCCTTAACCATTAAGCAAGTGAATGTACATGATGCTGGACAATACACATGCGTGGCTACTAATCGACTCGGTCGCGCCGAAACAGCTGCCAAGCTTACCACTATAAAGGCTAGTGAGGGCGAATTCCAGAGCCAATCCTGGACCTCAATCCAGCAATTAGAGGCCAAAAAGACTGTCACACAGTCCGCTCAAATTCAAGAAGAGACTACCATCAAACCGAGATTCTTATCCCAACTTAAAGGCACCAATGTCGTAGTGGAGGGTCAGCGAGCTCATTTTGAGCTCCGTTTGGAACCGCAAAATGATCCCAATCTCAAGGTCCAGTGGCTTCACAATGGCCAAGAGCTCAAAGCCTCCAGTCGAATTCAGACTTACTTTGACTTTGGCTATGTGGCCTTGGATATTCTCGATGTTGGAAAAGAGGACACAGGAACTTATACGTTGGTTGCCTCTAATGCTCTTGGTCGGGAGGAAGCCTCCATCGACCTCCGAGTGGATGCTCACTATCAAGGCGTGGATCAGTCCACCATCCATGCCAAAACTGTCGAAGAGGTGAAGCGATTCGAAATGAAACAACAATCTCAACAGAGCGTGATTGAAATTACGCCTCAAGGCCCGCCAGTGTTCCGCACCACCCTTCAAGATCCCCAGCCGGTAATGGAGGGACAGAATATCCATTTGGAGGCACGTCTGGAGCCTATCAATGATCCCAATATGAAGTTGGAATGGTATTGTAATGGACGGCCTCTCACCATTGGATCCCGATTCCGGACTTACAACGATTTTGGCTTCATTGCCTTGGATATAGTCGGAGTGACTCAAAGGGACGAGGGACAGTACGTTTGTAAGGCCACCAACAGTTTTGGACAAGCCGAGACCAATGCCAACGTCAAGGTTATGGTCCGCAATAACATCATCAGCGAGAGTGAGCATGAGGCTGCTCTCCAACAAATCAATTATTTGGAATCTGAGCGGAAGGTCCAACAAAACTTCCAAATGCAACAAAATTTTCAAATGGAAGAAGGAGCAAAACAACCCCCGCAATTCACAAAGACTTTGAAGAATGTCGAAATCATGGAGAACAACAACGTTCATATGGAGGCAAGGCTCATCCCAACTGGCGACTCCACGGTAATTCAATCGAATATTTTTGTTTTCCGAGGGCGTCATCAAAATATGAACCTCGGTTATCTCTTATAGATGCAAGTGGAATGGACATACAATGGCCAGCCATTGAAGACTGGCCACAAATTTAGACCCATGTATGACTTTGATTATGTGGCTCTGGACGTTTTGAAAGCCTACCCAGAGGACAGCGGTGTCTACACGTGCACTGCACGAAATGCATACGGTCAAGTGCAGACATCTGCCACAGTGAAAATCAGTGGTAAACTAACTCTCTTGGCGATTTTCAAGCCATGACTCGTAATGACTTGGTGTTAAGTATATACTCATCCCCTCATTTTCCAACAGCCATGGCCAAAATGACCTCTGAATCTTCCGCACAATCCAAGCAATTCCAGCATTTGGAGACAAAGCAACAATCCCGCTTTGAACTGGAAGAAGAACCCATCAATCAAGCTCCCTCTTTTACTTCCAAAATGAGGAGTATCAACATCCAGGAAGGACAGCGCGCTCACTTTGAATGCAGACTCTTGCCCCTATCAGACTCAAGTCTAAGGGTGGAATGGTTCCATAATGGCCAACCCATTAAGCAAGGCACACGTTTCCGTGAAGGATTCGACTTTGGCTTTGTCTCCCTTGACATCATGTACACTTATCCTGAGGATGCTGGCACTTACACTTGCCGGGCTGTGAACGCCCTTGGACAATCGGATTGCTCTGCCACTCTTGGCATTGAAAGCAACAAGGCCATTGATAAAGGCACCATTCATGAAGCCGCTCTGAGTCAGATCCATTATTTGGAGAAGTCCCATAACCGGCACGACGAAGAGGATGGATTTGTTCCACAAGCTCCCGCTTTCGCGTGTGGCATGCGAGACAGCACAGTCACTGAAGGGTCTTCTGCTCATTTCGAGGCTAAATTGGTTCCTGTGGGAGATCCTCATTTGAGAGTGGAATGGTACAAGGATGGCAAGCCGATTCCCGCATCCAATCGAATGTCAACTTTACATGATTTTGGCTTTGTGGCTTTTGACTTAAAGTACACACGTCCGGGAGACTCCGGAACTTACACTTGTAAAGCTATCAATCAATTGGGAGAAGCCAATCTATCAGCTTCACTCAAGGTCATTTCGGCACAAACCGGACCCAATGCCGAAACGCTGCACGGTGAAGCCTTGGAAAAGATTGCCTACCTGGAGCACAGGCACGCTGGTCGCAGGGAAGAAGAAGATGAGAACGTCATCACTGTACCAGCCTTCACGGTGCCCTTGAAAGGCAAGACTTCATACATCGAAGGTCAAAACATTCACATCGTAAGCGGGATTAACATTTGAAGCGTTGAGAGCTTGTTAGATAAAGTGTTTTTAAAATTTCTCCAGGAATGCCGAATCGAACCATATCCTGATCCAAGTTTGAAAGTGGAATGGTTCCACAATGGCAAGCCCCTGCCCTATGGCAACAGGTGGAGAACATCTTACGACTTTGGTTTCGCTGCTCTTGATATCTTGGGAGCTTATTCGGAAGATTCTGGGAATTATACTTTGGTTGTCACTAATGCTTTGGGTCGAGCAGATTCAAGCTTAGTTCTTCAAGTTTCCTGTAAGTCAGGCATCATTTCTCGATCACGAATCTTGAGAGCATTAATCAGCTTTTCGACTACCTTTCGTCAGCTCGAAGTGGCTTACTCCTGGATAGTGAGCACACCGATGCATTGGAGAAAATTCGTTATTTGGAAAGCAAGCACCAGCGCACGGCTGAGGAAGAGATGATTGTGCCCGAGGTTCCACTCTTTGGCCATCCACTCAAGAGCATCCGTCTAGACGAAGGCCAACCTGCCCACTTTGAAACGACCTTGACTCCAGTCAATGATGCCACCATGAACGTAAGCTGAAGATGACCCAATTACGAGAGCTCACCTTATGCAATTGTTGTTCGATCTCAAAGGTGCAATGGCTGTTCAATGGAAAAGCAGTGGCTCAGGGTCATAGGTTCCGCACCACTTATGACTTTGGATTTGTAGCCTTGGACATTTTGTATGCCTACCCCGAAGATAGTGGCACCTATACTTGTACGGCAGCCAATGCTTTGGGTCAAATCGAGACTTCTTGCTCACTTGACGTCAAGGGGAAATCTGGCCTTCTATTGGACACTTTGGATAGCGGACGTCTAACTCATTTGCACAACTTGGAACATCGTCGAAGACCTGCCCCTGAAGAAGGGGAAGTTGAGATTACCGCGCCCGTATTCACCACTTCGCTCAAGAACGTGGAGGGAGCCGTGGAGCAAAGCTTTGTTCATCTGGAGTGCCGATTGGGTAAGTGGTTAGGTATAGCACTCGTGGTAAAGGTGCCTTGCTTCAAAACTACAACATATCTCTCTAGAGCCCATTAACGACCCCAACCTGAGGGTGGAATGGTTCATGAATGGAAAAGAGATCCGAGCCGGTCACAGATTTAGAACCACTCACGACTTTGGTTTCGTCGCTTTGGACATTTTGTACGCTTATGCTGAAGATAGTGGGACTTACACTTGCAGAGCAGTCAACAAATTAGGTGAAGCATCCAATCAATGCACCGTGCAAGTTCTGGGTAAGAAGCTATGGTATAAAAAAAATAATTGGCGTACCATCAATTTAACCCATGCTGATTTTCCAGAGAAAAAATCCCTTCTCTTGGACTCTCAACACCCCGAAGGTTGGGAAAAGATGAAGAGCCTGGAACAGAGAGGCTTTTATCGCAAGTTGGAGGTCGAAGAAATGCCTTTGGGCCCGCCTCACTTCGTCACCGAGCTTGTGGTGAGTCAAAACACTTACGCTATTATTCTTTCATTGCCAAAACCCAGATATTGTTTTCCTAGGGTATCACCACGTTGCGAGAAGGAAACACCGCCCACTTTGAGGCTCAAATTGAACCAATCCATGATCCAAACTTAAAAGTGGAGTTCTATCACAAAGGTCGCCCTCTACAACAAGGATCGCGAATTCACACATTGTGTGACTTTGGATATGTTGCCTTGGATATTTCTGGTCTGGTGATGTCCGATGAAGGCCAATACACTTGTAAAATCTCGAACAACTTTGGCCAAGCCGAATCTAGTGTGGACTTGAACCTTTCTGGTAGCGATTCTTTGGATATGTCGTCTATGCGTCCCGAGGGTTTGGAGAAGATCTCGCAATTAGAGAGCAAGCGTCAACGAATTGCGGATGATGAGCAAAAGACCTTCCAAAAGCCAGTCTTCACTCTACCACTGCAGAATGTGGAAAATGAAGAGGGCCGCAACGTCACGCTAGCCGCCCGCCTGATTCCAGTTGGGGATCCCAATCTAACAGTTGAATGGTTCAAAGATGGTCAAATCATCAATTCAAGCTCCAGAATCAACTACATCAACGATTTTGGCTGCGTCACCTTGGATATCAACAGCCTGCGAAGCTCTGACCATGGCGTGTATGAATGTAAGGCCCGAAACGCCCTAGGAGAAGCCGTGACTGCAGCCTCCGTTACGGTAGCTACCAAAGGTTCTCTTCTCTTGGACTCTCAACATCCCGAGGGCATGAAGAAGATCACAGCCTTGGAAATGAACAAGGGCCGCAGCCGAGCTCAGGAGTCGGGACAAGTGTTCGACCGACCCGTTTTCATTACTCCCTTGTCCGGTTCTGCCGAAATCATGGAGGGGCAGAACGTGCACCTTGAATGTCGGGCAGCACCGGTCGGGGATCCTAATATCAAGTTTGAATGGTTCTGCAACGACCAGAAGCTCAAGATGGGCTCCCGGGTTCAAGTCACGCAAGACTTTGGATTCGTCACTTTGGACATTGCGTCAGCTGTGGAAAACGACTCGGGCATGTACATGGTCAAGGCCAGTAACTTTGCCGGGGAAGCCACCTCATCTTACGCCTTGCACGTGGGAGGCAGAGGACAGATCCTGCAGGACTCTCTCCATCCTGACTCCTTCAAAAAGATTCAGGCCTTGGAAGCTCAGAAGCAGGCCAAGCGTCAAATCAGTGATGATTCCGTAGTGAACCAACCGCCAGTGTTCATGCAGCAACTCAACAATGTTGGCTCGATTGCCGAGGGAACAAATGTGCATGTCCAAGCTGCCATTGAGCCCAAGAACGACCCCAACCTGAGTGTGGAATGGAAATTCAACGGTCAAGCTATTTCCACCGGGTCTCGTTTGAAGACCTCGTTGGACTTTGGACATGTCCAACTTACCATCCAAAGTGCAAGGCCTGCGGACTCCGGTCTCTACACCTGCACAGCTATCAACAAATTGGGAGAAGCTGTCTCAACGACTAGCATCAAAGTTGAAGGTAAGATATCACCATATTGACGGTTTGTGTGCTAGAACAAAATCGGACCAAGACGCCGACATGTTTTTTTCTTCCATTCCCCTAACACTCTTTAGATGCACCATGGCTGGCCAGTGATTCTCAGCACCCAAGTTCGATGGCTAAGTTGGCCAAACTGGAAAACAAAGCTAAAATACGAATGGACACCACTGATGGGAACTATGCCATTCCCACTTTCACTCAGCATCTGAATGACCTGGAGGTCACCGAAGGCGAGAATGCCAACTTCACGTGCAAGATTAACCCTCACAACGACCCCAACATGAAAGTTTGTAAGAACACTATTACATACATTTTCAGTACTCTATTGATTTCCATTGACAAGAGCCTCTTTGCAATTGTGTTAATAGCTTGGGAAGTCAATGGAGAGGCACTCTCCTGTGGATCCCGATTACAGTCTAACTTTGATTTTGGCCAAGCAACTTTGAGTATTAAGTCCTTGTTGTTACAAGATGCCGGAATATATTCTTGCGTGGCTACCAATTCACTGGGAACAACACGCACTTCTGGCAAACTAACCATCCAACCCGAACAACTGACCACAGCACCCTCTCAAGCACCAGAATCTGAAAGCCATTTGGACATTGCTGAGAAGATGGACTACGCCAAAACGACCACCACTTTCACTCTGCCCGATAGAAAGGATGAAGACGAAGTCCAAGGGGAAAAGCCAACCATCATTCGAGCCCTTCAACGTGAAATCAAGATGGAACAAGACGCTCAAAGTATCAGCATGGACTTTGAATTTTCACCTAGGAACGATTCAAAGCTCGAACTTCATTGGTACCACAACGGCCTCCCTCTGAGTATGGGATCCAGGATTCAAATGAAGACTGAATTTGGAACTGCCCGATTATTCATCACTGATCTGTCGGATCGTGATCAGGGTGTCTACACTTGCCGATTATCGAATCAGTTTGGGGAGGCCACCACGTTTGCTATGGTCGAATGCTCTGGCAAGTCTAGTATTGATATGACCACCAAACACCCCAGGGGAACCAAGGGCCTTGATGCCGTGACCAAAATCGAGTCCAAGGACGCTTCAATGGCCGATGAGCCAGACTCAGAGATTGACCATGCTCCGAAATTCGAGAGCGAGTTCCAAGCATTGGCTGTTATGGAAGGCGAAAGAGCCTTCAATGAGGCTATCCTGAAACCTAAATTGGATTCTTCTATGAATATTGAATGGTTCAAGGATGGGAGACAATTGGATCAAAGTAAGAGTGCTTATTGTCACTTTCGAACGAACTTACGCGAATTAAAATGGCCTATTGTTCTCAGGTTCTCGGTTGTCTACACATTTATCGTTTGGCATGGTCATATTTGAGATGAAAGATCTTCGTCAAAGTGACAGTGGAACTTATCAGTGCATAGCTACCAACAAGTTGGGCAGAACCGAGAAAACCTTCTCCATGGAAGTGCAAGCTAGTCAATCCCACGGACAAAAGGCTCGATTCACTTCGAAGTTCCAATCGTTGGTTGAGACCCGGGATGGTGAGCCTCTTCACCTGGATTGCAGCTACGAGCCCAAAAATGACGCCACCCTTCAAATGAAATGGACCAAGGACGGCAAGGTTATCAGCAACTCATCGAGGATGAAGACCCTCTCGGACTTTGGCTTTGTCACACTCGATTTCCTCCGCGTTGAAACCGAAGACTCTGGAGAATACACTTGTACCATTTCCAATAAGTATGAGCCCTAGTAGGTCATGACAAAATGGTTCCTCCCATTAACCAACATGTCGTTCAATTGTTTATCTTTTAGGTATGGTCAAGATACTGTCAGTTTTGTCATCAGATGTGAAGGCACAAGCGGGGTCTTCTACGAATCACTGCAAACTACTAACTTAAACGAGACAAACAAACAAGCCCTTTTACAACAAAGGGTGTCTGGTAGGGAACAGGTTCCATCATGGGACATGGAACAAAAGACCTGGTCCCTTTCCTTCCAATTAATTCTCACTAACCTGTGTTTGTTTGGCGGTGATTTACCAAAATAACATCGAAGGTCAAAAACTGATTGTTCTTAGTTGACAAGCCCAAGAATGGATTTAAAGAAAAACACGTATCCATCTTTCAGGCGAAAAGGGATTGTCCGCCACTACCACTCAAGCTCCTAAGTTTGTGTCCAATTTTGAGGGTTTGTACTCAATTCAAGAGGGTCAGAGTGCTCATTTGGAGGCGAAGCTAACTCCAACTGATGATGCGAATCTTAAGGTAATAATTGATTCTTATTATATTTTCTTCTTCTTAAGCTAGACTGTACAAGACAACAACTTTTTTCGGAATTAGGTGGAATGGTTCAAAGACGGTGAGCCCATTAAGATGGGTCATCGATTTAGGACGTTCCATGACTTCGGCATCGTGATCCTGGACATCCTGTACTGTTTCTCCAATGATGCCGGTCAATACGAATGTCGAGCTACCAATAAGCTAGGATCTGACTCCATTCAGACCAAGTTGGAATGCTCCGAGAATTCTTCGTTGGTCTTGACACCACAAATTCCCGGTGAGATGAAAGAGCAAACTTTGGCCAGGATCCAAAACTTGGAGACCATGAAAGCCAGGTTATCGACGGGTGAGCAGCCCTCAGGACCCGGAACAGCCCCAAGGTTCACGGTGCCAATTGCCAACATCAGTGGACTCCATGAAGGGGACAGCGCTCACTTTGAAGCACGACTGTTGCCGACCGACGATCCAACTTTGAACGTCCAATGGTTTTGGAATGGCAAGGCTTTGAAGGCTGGTTCCAGAATTCGAACCTTCTGCGACTTTGGATTTGTGATTCTGGAGATCTCTCCAGTGTATCCTGAAGATTCTGGTGAATACATTTGCAAGGCCACAAATGCCTTTGGCGAGGCAGTCACAACAGCTTCGTTGAGCTGCTCTGGCAAGCGGAACATCATTATGGACTCCCAATTGCCCAAGGGAATGGAAGGAGCCATCGACAAGATTGCTGATCTGGAAGGGTATGGCAAAATGCGTGCTCGTGAAATTATTTCAGAGGACACATCCAAACCACCAGAGTTCCTGACTCCCCTGAAAGACCTGGCATTGGGCGAGAACTCTTTGGCCATTTTTGAAACCAGATTGACCCCCATCAACGATCCAAGTAAGCTCATTAACTAATTGGTGGTAGCGAACACAACGTGCAATCATTTTTAATTGACTTGAATTGCAGACATGAGAGTTCAATGGTACCACAATGGCTCAGCCTTGAGTGCTGGTTCTAGAATCAAAACCATCAACGACTTTGGATTTGTCATTCTGGAGGTAGCCAACGTTCTGGGTAGAGACTCGGGAACATACACATGCAAGGCTGTTAACAAGAACGGAGAGGCTTCCTTGTCTTGCGAGGTCACGGTCAAATCGCGCCATGGCATCATCTCTGATCCACAACTACCCAAGAGTTTCCGCTCAGGGACAGATTCTATCAATCGCTTGGAGGAGAACCGTTGGCAGCGACAAGAAATGGTTTTCGACGAGCCCGAAGGCCGCGCACCGATGTTCATCTCGCAGATTCAGGATGTCAACATTGCCGAGGGTCAGTCTGCCCACTTTGATTGGTAAGTATCGAAACAATGGCCAAGCTTTCATGGGCTGAGGCATGGAGCACGTCAGTAGTGGAGTGGAAAGCTCGGTTGAAGATCGAACGTCTTCTAGCGAGGTTTGGTAGACCTATGCGTTACCTCCTGATCAGATGGATTCCCGCTAAGAGAGTGCTCAATGAATTCCATCTTCATGTTCAAGCACTCGATTAGGATTAGGTAACGCAAAACTGAACCGTCTTCTAGCGAGGTTTCAGGGAGCTTTCCACTCCATTGCTGCCGTACTCTGTGGCTGAGGTGACAAACTTGGCTTATTTTTCTAAAACATTGTGTGTTTTCATGTAGTCGAGTGGAACCCATTGGAGATGGCTCGATGAGAATTGACTGGTTGCACGATGACAAGCCCTTAGCCCTTGGGTCCAGGATTCACACAATCAGTGATTTTGGATTTGTCGTTTTGGATATTGACTGGACTTTCCAACGGGATTCCGGCAAATACACCTGTCGAGCCACAAATAAGTACGGCTCAGTGGAGACCGTGGCCAATTTGAAATGCAAGAGCAATCAAGGAATCTCATTGGACAGCCAATTGCCCCAAGGCATGTCTTTGGATCGATTGAAGGATTTGGAGAAGGGCAAGATCGATTCCAGGACAGAATTAGAAAGCGCTGAAATCACACCTCCCAAGTTCATCACCCAAATTCAATCTAAGGCCGTGGCTGAGGGTGAGCCCGTCCACTTTAACTGTCGAGTTGAACCCAAGCATGACCCAAAGCTTGAAGTCAAGTGGTACAACAATGGCAAAGAATTGGCCTCGGGACATCGATTCCGAATTACCAACGAATTTGGATATGTGGCTTTGGACATTCTCTACACTTATCCGGAGGATGAGGGAGAGTATGTTTGCAAAGCTACCAATGCACTCGGCGAAGATCTGACCAAGTGCCAGCTGAAATGCAAGGAGCTTCCGGCCATTCAATTGGAGAACCAAGTGCCCAAGGGTATGAAGAAATCCGAGTATGTGGTACAAATGGAGGCTGCTATGAAGAAATACACCCAAGAAATCTTTTTAACCGAGGATGATGTTTATGATGCCGACAAGCAGCAACCTCCCCGCTTTGTTACACAAATCCAGAGCGTGACCGACCTAGTTGAAATGCAAGCCACCAAGTTTGAGTGTCAATTGGCTCCAGTGGGAGATCCTCACATGAAAGTAGAATGGTTCTTCAACAACAAACCTCTGCAATTCAGTAAGAACCCTCGAGTGGCAATCAAGGAAAAGGAAGCCCAACTTCACTACTTACCTACTCTTTTCAGAAAACCGATTCACACCCATTTATGATTTTGGTTACGTGGCCATGAACTTTGGATGGGTTTATCCCGAGGACTCTGGCGAGTACATCTGCCGTGCCACTAATCGATTTGGTTCTGATGAGACCCGGGGCATCATCAAGACAGCTGGCAGGCCCGGCATTGTATACGAGTCCCAACTGCCTAAGGGAATGGCTAGTATTGATCGAATCCGTGAGATGGAGGCCGGCTGGCAGAGAGCTCCTGATGTTATCGAGGGGGAAACTGAGCGATTCAAACCATGCTTTGTTACCAAACCCGAGCCTGAGGAGGTGGGCGAAGGTGAAATGGCCCGATTTGTGTGTCGGGTCACAGGATATCCTAAACCCAGGGTCATGTGGTTACTCAACGGCCAGACTGTTATCAACGTATGTCAAGCAACCCCAACTCCTTGCTTATGGAGGAACTTTAATTGCAGTTCCATTTTTCTATAATTTCAGGGAAGCCGCCACAAGTTGGTGTACGATGGAATGTGGCGCTTTGATGTGCCCCGTTGTCGTGACACCGACGGCGGAAAGGTCGAGGTGATTGCACGCAATGCGTGTGGAGAGGCTTATGCCACCACAACGTTGACCGTGCGACCTCGCCAAGATGACTACCGATCCGTGCTCAAACACAACGTGAAGCGTAAGTAGTATCCACCGACTTTGTTTCAACATCACATTACACTGACCACAAGACATCAGTTGTACGGTTTTCCCTCGACTTCCTCGAGGACACTACTCGTCGTAGCAAGCAGTCAAACACACCACCCAAACCACTATTGTTATCATTATTACAATTGCTATCACATGAAATTTGAACGATTGATCAGGTGCATGTTTGTCCGGTCGCTGTTGATTGCTTCGTGTCTCAGTGTTTATGTGGCTGTTGAAGGAAGATCATAGAGAAAAGGGATGTTTTCCCTGAAAGTACTCGTACCTCGGCTCGGCCATTCCGCCTCACCCCCAACCACATTTTATAGCTTGGTTCGATGAAGAGAATCAGAAGAGTTCCTCTCTTGAGGAGCGGGAGATGGCTTACCGTAATTATCTGCAAAGCGATTCCACCACCACTTCCACCCATGTCTCCCAAATTCACCAAAGAGCCATGCAATCCCAACAGACCATGTCCTCGTCGTCCACTTCGGCTGAGGCCGCGGAGTGGCAGCGGATGGCCATTTCTCGTCGACAACACTCGGCGGTCCAGCACTTCCAAACCATTCAGGAATACGAATCGGTAAATGATTCACTCTGCTGGTATCATACCAATTGCGATTGCCGCTTTCACCCTCCTCCTCTCGTCCCTCTTCTAGACCACAACCAGCCCTCCCAACTTTGTGCGACCCATGGAACCCACCCATGTCCAAGTGGGGGACACGGCCACGTTCCGAGTGGAATTCTCCGGCTCCCCCCGACCCTTAGTCCGGTGGTTTAGATATTCAGAAGAGATCAAAGCCAATTCCAAGCCAGGGCCTTTTAAGATCATTGATGAAGAGACCCGCTCAAACCTGGTGATTGAGACCTCCTCAGTGGAGGACTCCGGAGTCTTCACATGTCTTTTGGAGAACCCAGCTGGGGCCACCAAATGTAGCACTAACTTGAGCGTGCTCGAGAACGAGTATTCCTCTTCCTGCGTATCCGTACGTACCTTGAAGGAGAAAGTCATTGCTGAGGGTGACACGGTCCGATTCGATTTCCAATTTGCTGAAGGCAATCGGGACACGATTCAGTTCCTTTTGAATGGCGCACCCATCGATGATCGAGACCCTCGGGTTCAAGTTTCATTTGACAAAGATATTGCTTCAGTGCTCATCAAGGATGCTCGACCTTCGGATTCGGGCCTCTATGAATGCTCCATGCTTGGCGGAAATGTTAAATGCCAAGTGAAATGTACAGTTACACCCGCCAAGCTGACCAAGAAAACACCCTAAAATGTTTATACTGTATTCTCTACCAACCTAACTTCTATTTTATTACTAACTTATACATTGCTGAATCATATCTCTTAGGTCAATAAACGGCACTTTTTGACTGACACAAACTCAAGGTCAATCGTTCATACTGTATGTGACAATGGCTGAAACAGACATTCATAGTGCTTGGTGTGGTGTGCATTAACCAAAATTGACATGAAATCAGTGGATAGTTCATACTTCACATTAACACTTCCAGGAGACTACATGAACTCCAAGGAATACAGGAAGCCCGACTGGGTCACCAAGATGGAGGAACTTCAGAAGCGATTGAAGGGTAATTACTGATTGAAAATGCGACTAGTGGCCCTGGAGGAAGCACAAGCAAATAACTCACTCCATTCGCTTTTAGAGCAAAAACAACCTCCTAAGTTCATTCACGATCTCCGGGAAGCCAGGATAAAAGATGGCATGAAAACCACTTTTGAGGCCATCTTTGCCGGTAATCCAAAGCCCACCATCACGTGGTACTTCAATGGAGAAGAACTCAAACAAGGCAAGAGTGTTCAAATCCGAGTCAAGAACTTCCGCACATCATTGACGTTGCTAAATTGCACTATGGAAATGGCTGGATACTACCAGTGCAAGGCGCAGAACGAATTGGGCACTGAGGTCTCTAGAGCCAGCTTAACCATTTCCAGTAAGTAGAATCAGAGTCAAACTGATTTCGAGCGTCCCTTGACCGAACTGGATGGAGCGCCTATACAGAAGAATGGAATTTCTTTTGTTTAGGGACTGGTCTGGCAGAGGAAATCGAGGCCGAACGAGCCAAGCGTCAATCTGCCCTGGACTTACTGGTTCACGCTGAGGAGGATAAACTCATTGAGCGCCAAATGATCAAGGAGCAGAAGAAGGAGAAAATCGAAAGCGCCAAGACCAAGGCCCAAAAGTAAGGAGCCACACTTCATCATCCACAGGCCATCATTGACATGACTCACCTTAGATCGCTACTATAATATCCAAACTGCATACTGCTGCTGCTACTGCTAATCGAAGTATTTTCTCAAGACGACACTATTTTTTAAGCCAGTTGTCGAAATTTTGAACATGATTATGTGCCCTGCCAATTTTTGGGTTCGTTTTGGAGCTCTTTCCTAATGATGTAGAAGTCTGCACCTAACCTCAGGTTTGAACTAATTTTGACCTTCGTTTCCACCACTGATAAACCGATCACCACATAAAGATGACCACCCATCTAAATAGCTTGGCCCACAGTTTCCCCCCGCTTTTGGATGGAAGTGAAGCCCCGGCCCTAAAGTCCGACGAAATATAACGCTTAGCTCAAATTTTTCATAGCCACCACAGAAGTGCCAAAAACAACCATGTTTCGAAAAGAAGTTTTGTCTCGCGCCATTTTTCTTTGTTTGAACAGCCTCTATGATACCACTGCTATTCTATCTTTGGCAATAAACTGTGCTCCCAAATGTCTCACAATAGTGTTGAAGCAAATCAAAATACCCAAATCATTGCTCATATCGAATCAGGGTAAGTCTCAACCAACCAAAGTACATCAGCCTGAGATTTCTTCTTGAACTTCTTTGACCACTTTTGCTACTGTTGGTGATGCTATTGTTATTGCTACTACCACAACGTTTATGACTTTGTTTACTACTCTCACAACTTTTCCTCCTCCACTTACTTTTTTTTCATTTTCATTCCATTACTGCTTTTTACCACCATTACTGCTACAACCGCTGCTGCTGATATTGCTACTTCTTCTACTACTATTACTACTACTACTACTACTACTACTACTACTTCTATCCTCCACCTGCTGTTCAACCAAATGAAACGGGGATCTGTTCCTTCCATTTTCGTAGATGCAGATCCTGCTACATTGCCATGAAATAATAACCTTTGCAACCACTGGATGACTTTCCCTCTTTATCGGTGTTAGTGATGTTGTGGGAATTACTTCCCTTCGTTTCCATGACTATTGTATTGCTGTTCCACCACTGTTCTTGGCATGAACATGAGACAAAAACACTTGGTTCCAATAAATCACCTGATGTTGGTGATCCAATTTATCGGCTGGAAACGAAGTTTCTTTGTTTTGGCACTTCTTGATTATAATGATGTGTTTCATGAAAGATATTAACGTCCCTTGCCATTTGGTGAGAATCATAACTTTACGCTCCCATATTTCCTTCATTGACCCTGCATGACATTGGGCTACACTTAACTATTGTTAACTCTACAATACCATAGCTTGTTCAGATATTTGTTCAGAAAACCCTGCTGTCGATGCACTGATTCTTCTTAAAGCATTGCCATATCCTTTACAGGCAAATGACGATGGTCCAGCCCATTGAGATGCCCAAAGTGCGTCTGGGTCGTCGACCAGAGGCTCGTCCAAAAGAATCGAGTCCTCAACCTCGTGGCAAAATGACTGCCGGTGTGCAGTTGAGAAAGACCAAGCAAGAAGAACGTCAAGCGGTAGAGAAATCAACATTGGAAACTCCTGAGCTCAAGCATGCTACAACGAGACCCACGCAGAAGTTTGAGCCTTCCAAATTGGAAGCACCGGATCTGAAGCACTTGGAGAAAGAGCAAGAAGCGGCTTATGTAAGTGGACACGGAAAGAAAACACAATCGTGAATAGCTGAACTACGGCCACACGATGGTTCTTTGAAATCAACCTTATATAAAGAATTCGTCTGATTTGCTTCTATAGGAGGCAGCCAAATCGGAGTTGACCGAGGAGGAAAGGTATTGGATGAAGAAGCAACAAGAGGAGGAAATGGCCGCAGCCATTCAAGAGAGCATTCAATTCACTGAAGAATCCAAAGACGAGGTAAGGCGAACGACACAAATAGCCCTCCCCAAAAATTGCTCGCACTTTTTACTGAGTATAGTTTTTTGTATAAAGAAACAAAACGAAGAAAACACATTCCTTAAATAAATGACTCTTCAGCATAGCTGAACTTCAAAACCCAAACCAAGCATCACTTGCGTTGCATATCAAGTAGATATCCACAATGGTTCAAATACATTATCCAAGTTTTGAGGGAAAATGAAATACACATCCTGGCTTTTTCTAGCTCCCCAAGTCTTAAGGAAAAAGTGTTTTGATATTTTCTGAATTGTTCAATTGGGTGAACATTGAGTAGTTTCAAAACAGATTTTCAAAAGTTGGAAGATTTGTAGTGCTTTGACTAATGTTATAAATGGGATTCATCTGTTTTGATATAATGTGAGAGAATGAAAAATTATCTTCAACTTTTCTGACATTCAAAATTAGTAGTTTTGGCCTACGCATTTAAGATCAGATGCAACGCGAGTGTGTTAGAAGTAAAACCGTTAAAACAGAAAAAAATGAAACCAAACTTGTAACTTATTGCCGCGTAAAGAGATCAAATCCTAAAAGGTATCCTAAACGAGCATCTGATTACCATTCCATAGGTTTCCGACAATTTTTGTTTTTAGTAGATTTTAAGACATGTAAATTTTTTTTTGACATAGAATCATTTAAAGCGAAAATATGAGTTTTTCCTTTTGCTTTTCGGAGCTAGAGAAATGTCGAGATGTGTTCGGGTATTTTCCTCAAAAATTGATGAGGCATTTCAACCATTGTGTAAAACCATAGTTAGATGACACTACAAGACATCAACTTATTTTCATTGTCGTGTAGGAAACCAGTTACACAGCATCAGAAATACGTGCAGAACTCTCAGCAGAAATATCAGAGCCATATATCACACCAGAACAGACACCCGAGCGAGACACCCAAACTCCTGAACAAGACTTCTTGGAAAGCCAAGAGCAACAATATGAATACGAACCCCAACCAGAATCACATCCAACCACAGAGATTGTTCCACCTTCAAACATACACTCACAAAAACCCGAGACACCATGGCCAGAACCAAAATTGCCCGAATCAGCTCAAACATCACAAAGACCCACTTCAGACAAAATGGCTCCCATCGAGGTGGCCTCTATCCCCACCCGAGAACAAACCAAGTTGAGACCAGTGCCCAAGAAGCAAGAGGAGTTTAAGCCTAGAGAAAGGCAAGAAATATCACTCAAGCCTGCGCCCAAACCAAAGTCTGCTCAACCCAAGTCATTAGCAGATCAGCCATCGACTTCATTAAGGGATACCACTCTCAATTCAACAGGCTTCCCACCAATAAAGAAGGACAACCAAGCGACAAAAGCCCCCAAACCCACGCCCTCCAAGCCTACCAAAAAGGTCATCGCTAAACCACAGCTGCAAGTCCAAGATCAGCTAGAAGAGCCACTAGCAATCCAGCCAATTCCCCCCGAGACTGAATTGGCTTCGAGTGACGAACCCGCTAGTACTGAAATTGCTCCGTACGAAGAGGAACCAATTGATATACATGATTTAGAGAAAAATTTGCCCGAAGACGAGGAACCAACCTATCACCAAAAAGCTGAGATATCTCAAGTTGAAGAAGACACTTCAGCGACAACCATAATAAAACAAGCTCCTTCTCAAGATGTTCAAAGCCGTCCAATCAAGCCTAAAAGACCGAGCCCATATGATAGGCCGGTCAAAGCAGAGCCAGAAAAGCTGCCAGTGACAGTACTGAAGCCAACTCGGCGACCCGAAGTAAAACAGGTCCAAAAAGAGGCCGCTCCGAAAGTGGAGCTCAAACCAACTCCCCGAAAGACCCCACAACCTCAACCTCAAGAGGCAGCCAAGCCCATCTTCGAACAAAAGAAGTTAATTCAACCGACCAAGGAGCCCCTGAAGAAGCCCCAAGAGCAATTAAAAACATCACACACTTCTGCCGAGCGCCAGGAGATGGCACAGAAAAAGAAAACTTCCAATACCAAAACCGTCGCAAAGGAAACCGAAGACGTCAATGAACCGTTCCATTCTGAGAAGCGTGTTCCATATGATGATGAAGAGGAATCTGTTCAATATAAAAATGAAGAGGAATTTATTGTAAACGACGAAGAAGAGGAACTCCATGCTCAGGAGGAAGAAGTTTCACAAGTGGAAGAACCTCAAGAACCTCAGTTAATGGAATCGTTAGATCAGCCAAAGATACCAGAAATGGAACCTGATACGAGAGAAATTCCCCTCCCAAGCAAGAAAGAAGCAGTCAAATCATCTTTGATTCTATCTCAATCGACACCTCAGTTGGAAAAGGTTAAGGCCAAACCCAAGCAAAGAGACATTATTCAGCAACCAACTCAAGAACAAGAAAGACCACAGTTAAAGAAAACTGTTACACCACCTCGAAGAGAGCTCGAAAGTGCCGAAATTTCTCAACCAAAGGCTAGCCCACAAGACGTTTTGAAGAGGACGCCTAAACCAGCTCAAGCACAACGAGATGAGGATACAACCGAAAAGGTAGAATTGAAAAAAGCCCACCCAAAACTCAAGGCCGTCGTTGAAACTTCCGTGGTGGAGAAGGAACCATTGCCAAAAGTAAAGAAAGCACCCAAAAAGGCAATAAAAGTGCAAAAGAAGGCCTCGGCATATATTGAGCCTGATGAAGAGCACTTTAATGAAGACGTACAAAAGGAATCAGTCGAAGTTCAGATTGCCCATGATGATGGCGAAGATGCCACCACAGACATTGTACAAGAACAATCACAAGAAGAAGATGCTAGTCAAGAAAAGCATCGAGAACCGGAAGAAATCATTGAGAGGCAACAGCCTGAGCCAGATAAGCCCCTGGAAGAGGTAGCAAGCCATCAAAAAGTCCCCACACAACCAACAAAGCCATCTATTGTACAAAATCAACCTACCCCTCAATTGGGAAAGGTCAAGGCCAAACCCAAACAAAGAGATCAAAGTCCACTACCTTCGCAAGAAAAGCAAAAGCCTCAGCTAAAAAAGACATTGAAGCCATCGATGAGGACAGCAGAAGAGCCCATGCAGGTTCAGCCTCGAATGAACCCCCTAGACAACCTAAAAAAGGCGCCAACGTCAAAACACGCCCCAACCCAAAAAGAGGCAGAACTGGCTGAAAAAGTGGAACTGAAAAAGGTCCCATCGAAACCATCTCAACCACAGGATGAGCCCCAACAAGAAGAACTTCTACCCTCCGTTGAACCTGAAGTAAAAGCGAAGAAAATGGTGAAGAAGATCAAGATTAAAATAAAGAAGACAGAAGGTGAACCTAAACCAGAGCCTGTCCAAACACCCATGACCGAGAGGATTCAAGAAATGGTATCAAACGATGACAATGACGAAAGGGACAACGTCATTGAGGATTACACTAGCCCTGTAGTGGACGAGGCTGACGAGAGTCCTGAATTCCAGGAGGAGGAACAAACAACACCAATTGAGGAAGAAAAGATGACTATCACGGATCTAGACGAGCCTGAGGAAGATTTCGTTGAGCCCAAGCAAGATCTAGATGAGCCTGAAGGGCCCACATCACACCAACCAACATTTGACACAAAAGACTCTCTCATTAAGAAACCTACATCCAAACAAATTGTACAAGAGCCAAAGGTAAGATCATTACCAAACATGCACATGAAGTACACATATCAAACGATATGAAATCCCACTTGAAGTTCGGAACTTCTTGCCAGGTGTGACTTTTGATCATTTTTGCATTGAGCTCTATTTTTGATGGCTTTCATGTGTTAACCATGTCCCCAAAGTGTCGTAGTTTGTCCTTCTTTTTGATTACACAGACAACGTAAGAGGAACATACCATCAAGAATGGCAACATCTTTATTACTCCACAGTGAAATATTTCTCGAGAAGGTTGTAGCTATGGTTAAAAAAAGTCCCGTTTCTTCTTTGAATACTTCTGCAACTTGTACAAAACTGTTCTAAATGGCATTATTTTGTAAAATGACGTATTATCAACCCATATTGACACCAAATGATATAGCCAAATTTATGGGAGAGTTAGTTTAACGAATGTAGTGCCGATCCTCCTTAGATAATTTCTCTTTAATCTCGCTTTGGAAACATAAAGAAAACTGAGAATTTGAATGTTTTCCTATGCGTGCTTGCATGATCTATCTTGTTGCTTGATTGAAGGAAAGGTCACATCTCGCAAGCTTACCGTTAAACTACATGCCCATCAGCGTAGATGCTCGGGAGCGCCTCCCTTATTTTTGTAACTTATAACAACTATCAAAGAAGCAACGGGGTTTCAACGAAGATAAAAGATTGTTGAAGAAATCTGACATTGTGGAGCACTAGAATTGTTGAAGTAGTCGTTTTTATTCGTGCACACGCAATTCAAGCTCATGCTACTTCCCTCTCCAACATCATAGTCCATTCAAAATCACCCACACCGTGTGCATACTTACGTACATAGTTTCACTCAAAACACTGGTTACTTACACATGTTCCAGATTCCAGTTGATACAATGGCTAATCAGAAAGATCACGAGTCAAACACGTTTAGTATTCAGTCTGAACAACGCCAAATGGCTCCATTGGAACAGATTCCAAAAACAATTGAACATAGTGACATACACAACCAGAGACATGAAACACAATCACAATCAACATCAATCCGAGGACAACACTCATATGACACTTCTACAGTAGAAATGAGTAAAAATTTGCCAGACTCAAAGGCAAATGTAGTGGACTCACCATCACCAATTCGAAATGAACAAGAAAATGATATGAAAATAATGTCACAGCCTGAAGTAAACAAAACATTGGAAACATTGGCTCTAAACGTTCAAAGTCCTCAAAAGTATCTTGACGCAGATACCAAAGCTTCTATTAGCTCTACACTCAAAGCGAACCAAGAGCAAACACGTGCAAAAGTAACAAAATCCAAAGGAGTAATTAAAAAAACCAAACAATTAAACGCTGCAGGAAAAGAGTCGCAAAAAAACAACACTCAACTCCCCCTTGAATCCGATAGTACCACATTAAATCCGCAATACCCTTCCGAACAAACTAGCCCACAGGCAAAAGAAACTGTGCCTCAAATAAAGAGGGATTGTTCTGGATCTCTGCCACAAGCACTCAATCAATACAACAAACAGACAGATACAACAAACATTACACCGAAGCAAGAATGTCAACCAGGTACACAGGACAATGAAATTAGTTACAAAGGCAAAACAATTCAGACAATTCAAACATCTAAGCCAGGAAATGAGATTGCACACTCGTCAAACTCAACCCAACCACAAACATTTTCGCAGGAAGAAAAACAATTACCTTATGAACCAACTTCTTCGTCAACATCAAAACAAGGCCAAACATATCAGGAGACAAAAATTACTACAACAACACTCCCATCCATGGAGGTACAGGAGAATAAAGAACCAGAAAAAGAACTGAAACCCAAGGACGAAAAGCGGCCACAAGAATCGCAAGAGACATCAAAACTTAAGGAAGTACCTAAACAGCAAGAGGGACCAAAGGCAAAGAAGACACCAAAACCCAAGGTTGCAATTATACCAACAGAAACACAAAATGCTCAGGAAATACCTAAATCTACGGAGACCCTTGCGCAACAAGAGCCACTTAAGCCACAGGAAAGAGCTAAGCCACAGGAAGCCCCTAAGCTACAGGAAGCCCCTAAGCCACAGGAAGCCCCTAAGCCACAGGAAACAGATAAGCCACAGGAAGCCCCTACGCCACAGGAAGACCTTACGCCTCGGCTACCAACTAAGCAACAGGAAGACCCTACGCCACAGGAAGCCCCTACGCCACAGGAAACACCGAAGCGACAGGAAGCACCAAAGCCTCAGGAAGCTCCTATCCCAAAGGAAACACCTAAGCCACAGGAGGCACCTAAGCCTCAGGAAGCCCCTAAGCCGCAGGAAACACCAAAGCCACAGGAAGCCCCTATGCCAAAGGAAACACCGAAGCAACAGGAAGCCCCTAAGCCACAGGAAGCACCGAAGCCACAGGAAGCCCTTAAGCCTCAGGAAGCTCCTATCCCAAAGGAAACACCTAAGCCACAAGAGGCACCTAAGCCTCAGGAAGCCCCTAAGCCAAAGGAAACACCCAAGCCTCAGGAAGCCCCTATGCCAAAGGAAACACCGAAGCAACAGGAGGCACCAAAGCCTCAGGAAGCCCCTACGCCAAAGGAAACACTGAAGCAACAGGAGGCATCGAAGCCTCAGGAAGTATCTAAGTCGCAAGAAACTCCTAAGCCACAGGAAGCAGTAAAGCCACAGGAGGCACCTAAGCCGCAGGAACCACCCAAGCCCCAGGAAGCAGTGAAGTCACAGGAAGCACCTTTGCCACAGGAAGCACCTATGCCACAGGAAGCAGCTAAGCCACAGGAAGCACCTATGCCACAGGAAGCAGCTAAGCCACAGGAAGCACCTATGCCACAGGAAGCAGCTAAGCCACAGGAAGCACCTAATGCACAAAAAGCTCCTCAGCCACAGGAAGCACCTATACCACAGGAAGCAGCTAAGCCACAGGAAGCACCTAATGCACAAAAAGCTCCTCAGGCACAAGAAGCACCCAAGTCAGTGGAAGAACCTAAGCATAAAACACCACCTGTTAAAGAAAATCGTCAGGATCAAGAAACTCCACAAGAAGAGGAGGCCCCCAAATCCCAAGAAGTCGTTGAACCAAAAGATATTTCCTCTGAATTTGCAACTATTGATGAGGATGAAGTTCAAAGTATAAAGAAGAAAAAAAAGAAAATTATAAAAAAGAAAGTTAAAAAGAGCCCTGGTGGGATTGAAGTGAGTTCGCCTCAAGACGGTTCGACTGTGGAAACACCTGTAGAATCAACTGAGCAAAGCCAAGAACAAATACAAGAAGAACTCTCCTTGACAAAGGCACAATTAGAAAAGTCAGTAGAAGAACTAAACCAAACGTTGAGCTTCAAGGAAGCTTCGCTCGAAGAATCAGCAATTGCTTCCCCTACATCTGAGGCCCCCGTAAAAGAACCTGATCATTTAGAGGAACCATCGCAACCAAAAATCAAACTCCCGAAAAAACCAAAACGGGAGATTCCAGAGGCTAGTGAAGACAAGGTACTATACGAATGATTATGCAAGCAAAATCGAAGAAAAGAGACCTCAGAATACAACAAATAGTTGCGAATAATAAAAACAGGGCGCTTGCATGGGCCTCGAAAACCAATGAAATTGGCACTTCGTTTGCGCATGTTTTTTAATGAGTGCATTCGTCGCCATTCTAGCCTGCAACAAGGATTTGCTTTGACAATATGTCTCTAATACAAGCATGACATTGAATGACCATCTCCACATTACATTGATCACCTGTTTTGCATGACATATCACTTTTGCTGTTCTAACACAACTTATTCTTAATGCCCACCATGACCTAACAAATCAGCTAGGTAAACGCCCAGCATGAGAAATTTTAACTTCCAGAATAGTTCTGACTTGGTTTCTAATCTACCAAATCCCAATTCCAGGCGGTGGATTTCAAATCCATGCTTAAACCCACCAAGAAAGTAGTGAGACAAATTGAAGAAACTCAAATGGAAGAAGTGAACTTGAAAAAGGTTGATATTCCGGAAGAACCTCAACCCATCTCGAAAGAGCCCGTAGAAAAAGAAATCACCTTGGAGCCTTTCAAGCCCGAGGAGCCAAGGGTTATAGCTCCTGTCGTAGCAGAAGAGGAGGTCGAGGAAGATCAGTTGATCAAAAAGAAAAAGGTGATCAAGATTAAGAAGAAGACGACCAAGCCATCTGACGAAGAGCCAAAAGCCCCAGAACAGCCGAAGGCGAAGCCTCCTCCTCCCAAGGAAGAGAAGAAGCCACTTGCTCCAAAACAGGAAAAGGCGCCCGAGATGCCGAAAAGCGAAAAGACGCCGGAAATTGCTCCCACTCCCAAGAAAGAGCCAACCAAGGCACTAACCATTGAGGAAAAAAAGGCCTCCGAAAAGGTAATGAATAACGAACAAATGATTTGTTCTTTGTAATGTAGATCAATTCCAGTACGAAGCAAATTGTCAAAGCAGGTCCCTAACAACATCGACTTAAATGTATTCCTAGATTCAAGAGAAGGTCATTCAAGAGATCAGCGATCTAACCCAACGCCTTGAACATGGTTCAACAGTTGATGAGGTGAACTCTGCTTATGAAGCCCATGAGTTTCCTCAATTAGCCAGAAAGGAATCTCAAATGGCCATGGTCAAAGCTGTCGAGCGCATTGGAAAGAGTGCCGTCATCAACCAAGTTTTGGCCGCTGAGTGTGCTGGTAGTGAGAAGCATCTCGATGACATTGGGTTCAAGGCTCTGATGACGACCCTGTCCAATGAGAGTTACAGAACTGAGGAAATCGTTACCAGTTTCCAACCAGAAGATTTCTCACCCACTTCCACCAATGAAAAGTTTGCAGAGTTGGTTCATCAATCGAAAGAACTTGTCACTACCGAGGTAAGTCGTCTTTAGTCCGTGTAAGTTACTTCAAAAGATCTTACGCCTTGCATTCTTTTCCCTAGCCAAGTGAGGTCTCAACTGAGCTCATGCCTCCACCTGAACAAGCAAAGATCTCGAGCATTACTCAAGAACAATCCTCAAGCTCACAGGCTACAGTCCAAGAAAATGTTTCTCAAGAAGTAACCGAAGAACATTTGGGTAGGGTTCAACAACAGATCTTTTAGTTTCTCTACATTTCTAATCGCTATGTTAATTATTTTCAGAACCTCTTGGATCACCTATGGAGATCCAAGAAGGCCAAATATTTTATGCCTTAGCTACATTCGTCTCCGAAACAGGCGAAGCTATGAATTTGGTGGAAGGAGAGAAGGTCTATGTTTTGGAATGGAACAACACCGATTGGTGGTATGTTAGGAAACACCTGACGGAAGAATCCGGTTGGGTCCCAGCTCAATATTTGAAGGACGAACAAACCTACACCTTGTACGTCCAAAAGAAGTTGGTCGAAAAGATTGAGAAGTTACCCGTTTTCGACAGTAAGACACTTATCCGGAGGGGTTCATTGCCAGGAATTGTTTGGAAGAGTCCTTTCATTTCGTTTTTTATCATTTCAGAACCAAAATCGGGAGAAGAAACGTTTCCCCCAAAGATTATTGAGAAAGTCCAATCTCAATGTGCTCCTGACGGTAGTCCTGTGGAGTTTGTTTGCAAGGTGGAAGGCAACCCTCGACCCCAAATTACTTGGTTCCGACAAACAGCCATCATCAAACCGTCTCAGGACTTTCAAATCTATTACGATGAAAGCAACAAGGCCACTTTAGTGATCAAGGAAGTGTTTCCTGAAGATGCAGGAACCTTCACTTGTGTGGCCAAGAATTGCCTAGGTTTTGCCTCCTCTTCCTCGGAGTTGGTCGTAGAGCATCCGCTTTCCGAGCATGGCATGGAAAAACACGATCGAAGAAGTCTTTCACGAGAATCCTCGTTGGCCGATATAGTGGAAGGAATCCCACCCACATTCGCTCAACGACCACAAACAAAGACCGCCGAGATGGGGACTTCAGTCGAGCTGGAATGTCGATTCGTCGCCATTCCCGAAGCCGAAGTCACGTGGTTCCACAACAAGAAGGCTTTGAGCCAATCCAGCCGGCTTTCGTTGATTCATCAAGCCGATATGCACATGTACTGCACCATTGTGAAGATTGGAAATCTTCAGAAAGAAGATGCAGGAACATATGAGGTTCAGGCCAGGAATAGGGAGGGCGAAGCTACCAATACCCTCACCTTGATTGTGAATGAACCCAAGGCTTTAACGGAAGAGCAACAGAACCCACCAATAATCGTGAAGCCATTGACACCCACCGTGTGCAAGGCCGGAGACTCCATCATTCTCGAGACTGTTATCACGGGCTCAAGGAACCAGTTCCAAGTCACGTGGTTCCAAAATGGATTGGAAATCCACGAGAACCGAAAGACCAAGATGCTGCAAAGAGACGACATTTACACACTAATGCTAGATAGCGTGGGCATGGAAGCTGACGGCGAGTACGTAGTGAAGGCCAAGAACGCTTTTGGTGCGGCCCAAACCTCGGCCAACGTTTGTGTTCAAGGTAACCAGGACAAAGGTTGAAAAGGTATTATATTGATTTCCAAAATGGCACGACATCCTTTCCTATTATTCAGGCGAAGCCATCGAGTTTGTGAAGAAGTTAGAAGACATGGAGGTGAAAGAAGGCAGCTCATGTGAGCTCTCAATCGAGATCTCGTCTGACAAATGCCACGTGATTTGGCACAAGGACGGACACACCTTGGACAAGAACAACGCCAAGTACTCATTCAAGAGTGAGGGCCGGCATCACTCGCTTCAAATATCATCAGCTACCGTGCATCATGAGGGCGAATATGTGGCATCGGTGGGCGAGCAAGAATGCTCATGTGAGCTCACAGTGGTCGGTAAGGTCATCATTCAGTGAGATCAATGATACCTATGTAAGTTTTAATCTTATTATCCCGTCTCTTTATCATTAAAGAAAAACCTCCAGAGTTCTTGAAGAAGATGAAGGATACCAATGCTACCGTTGGTGAATCGGCTTTCTTTGAGATTGAACTAAGCAAAGGAGGTGACTAAACCGTGATATTACCATCACTTGTAACAGCCATAAAACGTTTTTTAACGCTTACTATCCTGAATTACGTTTCTAGACGTTGTTGCCAAATGGTTAAAGAATGGCAAGGAATTGGAACTGAACCAAAGAATCAAGCTTATTATCGATGGCAAGAAACAAATGTTGGAACTGAACGAAGTGTCCTTGAGCGATGCCGCAGAATATTCCTGTGCCATTGCTAATTCGAGAAGTAGCGCCAAACTCACAGTTGAAGAGCCAAAAGCCGAATTTGTAACCAAGCTCCCGAAAATCACTTGTGGGAGCGTGGGACAAGACGTGATCATCAAAGTGGTCCTCTCCAAGCCTGGAGCCAAGATTCAATGGCAGAAGTATGATCCAAAAAGATCTTGTCTCTCTTTCTACCCTTAACTCATGTGCGGCACCTCCTCAATTTAGGAATGGAACATCTTTGGTAAAGTCTCAGAAGTATAGCTTTGAATCTGCTGGTTGCGAATATACTCTGATCATCCGAAACGCCACAAAAGAGGACATTGCCCAATACACTTGCATTGCCGAGAATGTCACCACTCAAACAGATTTGGAGCTCCAAGGTGGGGACGAACCTCTGGAGTTTGCCAATGACCTCGAGCGGACCGTGGATGTGACCAAGGGACAAGAAGTCACATTAATGGCCCGCCTAGCCAAGACGGCACTTCAGACACCTCAAAGCCAGTGGTTTTTCCAAGGCCGATCAATCCAGATCAGTGAAAAGGTGAGGAAAATGAGAGCCAACACCTCGATATTTTTGAAAACTCAGACCCCATTCTTGCCCAGGTGCCTGTGGTACCTTACTAAATGGGGTTTAAACTCCATTCCAATATTTTGTCAGTGACTAAATTTGCTGGCTAATCATTCGATGATCCATCAATGGACAGTACACAATGGGTCTGTTTCAGATTCAAACAAAGATCACACGCGATTGGGCTTCCATCACCATCAAGCAAACGGAGAGTGTGGATTGTGGCACGTACACGCTCAAGCTTTCCAATAGCGTTTCCGAAATCTCGGCAGACTTCATTGTTAGCATTAAAGGTACGAGCACCTTTCAGCTTCCAGATGATCTGAGCCACAGGGCGATTGAGTACGTACAGTAGGCGACGGAGTGTTCGAAAGAATTCCCTCATTTTCAATTTTCGCATTTCCTCGGGCCACGATAACTTAAACAAACTCACAGCGAGAGGGAAGTGTAAATGTCAAACAGACCGAGAGATGTTCTGTTGCAGATGGTGTCTTGTGTGCCCTTTCAAGCGGAATTCATCAACTATTAGAAGGAAAAAAAAACGTAGAGATTTTAGAACTTCAGTGCCTTCAAGCCCACCTCCAAAGGTCGTATCAGAATTCATTTTATATTTTAGATAAACCTACTCCTCCCAAAGGACCCGCCAGTGTAGAATGGAGAGGCAACGATTCCGTCGAACTTCACTGGAACGCGCCAGATTCCGATGGAGGCTCTCCGATCACGGATTACATCGTCGAGCGCCGTGAAGTCGGTAAGAAGTCCTGGAAACAAGTGGGCACTTCCACACTCTGCGTCATTGAGATCAAGGGCTTGAAAAAGAATTCTGCCTACAACTTCCGAATCATTGCCAAGAACAATGTTGGGCTGAGTGAGCCCTTCATAATTGAAGAGACCTTCTCGACCACTAAAACTACGCCCAAGAGCTTACCAGGGTCTCCGTTGGTTCAGGTAAAAAAGGACGAACAAAGGTTCTTCCCATCCATAGGCCAACAGAAGAAGTTACTAATAACGGATTGTACTCGTGTTAGGTCACTGACATCACCAGCCGCAGTGTCACCTTACAATGGAGTCCTCCGAGTAATACTGGAGGTGTAGAATTGACCGGCTATATTCTTGAAAAACAACTCGCCACATCAAGCAAATGGGAAAAAGTAGCGACGGTCGAATCTTCAGTGACCCTTTTCCAAGTGGAAAATCTAAAGGAGAAATCCGAATATTACTTCCGGATCTCAGCCGAAAATGAAGTGGGTGCAAGTGAGCCTTCGGTGACACAAAAGATCAGCCTCAAAACTCATGCCCGTAAGTCGATCCCGACCGTTCAAAGCGAGTGAGTGAGCTAGACACCACATCTAAATGTTCTATTCCATTTATTCCTAGGACCACCCTCCGCCCCCACTGCCCCCTTGGAGATCACCTCCCTCGGACCTCATGCCATAATGGTTGAATGGGGAGCCCCTGAAAGCGATGGCGGGGCCCCACTTGAGGGGTACAAAATTGCCGTGAGGGACGCTCGTAGACAAATGTGGATGGAAGTGGGACGTGTCTCAGCAGAAATTCAAAAGCTCAAAGTCCAAGATTTGGCTGTAAGTCACAATTGGAACACATTTTAGGCCAGGACGGACCACTTTAATTCAATGTTGTCTTTGCTTTCCTTCGCCAGGAGGGTCATGAATATTTCATCAGAATATTCGCCAAAAATGAAATTGGATTCAGTGATCCTCTGGAGAATGACGATCCTTTCAAGGTTGTGAGACCCGCTGGTAAGAAGTCAAATTCGAGCATTCTGCACAGAAATAGCATGGACTAAATGGTGAATCAATCCTTACGTTTTAGATTACACGGAGGAAGAACTTCAAGCCGAATCCAAGCGCGATGAAACGCCTTCGTTGAGTTTCAGTACAACAGAAATGAGCTCTTGGATGCGAGAGGCAAATATGGACGCCGACATCAAGTCCTACACCACGTCGTCGGTCTTGAGGCGGGATGAGTACTTCTTCCGGATATGGTACTATGCCAAGAAGATCTTCAAGTAGATGAAGAATACTAGACGCCCTTTTTTTGTTTGAGGAGCTCAGCGTTCATGGACAGCGGGCACCCAAAAACTGTGATCTATTTTTGCTACAGTCACAAACCAAAAATACCCTANAATATGGACGCCGACATCAAGTCCTACACCACGTCGTCGGTCTTGAGGCGGGATGAGTACTTCTTCCGGATATGGTACTATGCCAAGAAGATCTTTGAGGAGCTCAGCGTTCATGGACAGCGGGCACCCAAAAACTGTGATCTATTTTTGCTACAGTCACAAACCAAAAATACCCTAGATACCAAATGGTACCTCATTCAACAAACTGTGTACACAATTTGTGGCCACTCTGAACCACAACCGAATATTGATTTTGGAACCCCAATTTGACTCTGGAGTGGCTTGAAGACGATCAACAACGCATCACGCATTCCAATACTAAACCCCCCGCCCCCTTATCATTGAATCTATTACACGTATAATCATTCTTGTCTTTTATCCATGAAAAATTCAATCTTAGAAATGTTTAAAGATTCATCTGAAGCCAAAGGCCCAAGCTAGTAATGGCTCATCCGAAAAGCAAGCCAGACCGTTGAGGACGTTTCTTGTATAAAACTGTTACAAATCACATCCCAGGGTCACAATATTTGAGGAGTGAGCCACTCGACCTTTACAAATGCTTGCAAATTTGTCCTATGGTTATTGCCTTACTTTTCAGGAACCTCTTAGGGGAAATTTGAGGTTTCTAGAAGATTGGAGGCAAGGATGAATTTTGTTTGTACTAGAGCAATCACGACATGTAAACCACCAATTGTTTCCATCTTAGAAATATATGAATAATTGTCACTAAAACCTCTCTCCAAGAATGGAACTTTGTACCCAGTTATCTGGGAGAAATCGGATAGTCGTCTTAGCAACGAACGTCTACAACTGTTTACTCCGCGTGAGGTAATGTTCCATGATATTAGATCACATGGATGGAGAGCGAATTCATTCTTTTTCAACATTTTTAAGCTTAAAAATGCCTTGTACAATGTTATCAATCACGGCGAAGCACAAAGAATTCATCATCTAAATCCAACAGTGCGGATCCGGCAAAGAATAATAGAATAGAAGCACGAAGTGCTTCAAAACTTCCACTAAAAACTTCCACTAAAATCTAGAGCTGACGAGAAATAATGAACCAAAAGTACAGACAATATTACCGTTAACTTGGACCTTACATTGATGACGTTGGTAATTTAGCCCGTGTTGTGGAAACAAGTATCCGGATCCCACCTTTGCATAAAACCATTTTGATTCCTGTTTTGGAGGTTGCTAAGATCAGACGCATTTTATTTTACTTTTTGTTCTCAAAGGAATTTTGCATCAAGGTAAGACTTCCTCTATTGCTCCTTGGTTGAAGAGCACTTGTATTGTTCGTAGTGTTCGTATGTGGGGATGTTTAGGCAAGCTCTGGCAGGTTCGTTTGTTTGCTAGTACCAATGTCAGTGATGCAAGTTTGGGGGGCTTCAAACACGTTTTTGAGAAGCTGACCCTTCTTCACAATACTATATGAGGAAAGGTCAGCTAACCCGTTTGAAACGCCATTTTTGCATCACTGGCATTGGCAGGCAAGTTTGTTTGCTGGTAACGGCGCTTGCCTAATGTCCGAATGGGTGAACAAATGGGAATCGCCATTTTCTTTTTTCACGGCTCTTTGGTAAGACGTAATTACTAGGGCCGGCCAAAATTTGCACATAAATGTCTTTATTAACAGCAAATTTGCATTAAAAATCACCCGAATTTGCACAAAAATTTGCAACTAAAATTGCCAAAATATAGGCACCTATAGACTCCCTCTGGAGGGTTGCAAAGGTTATCTTTGCCTTCCAAAACAAGCAATAGCCAATGAAAAGTAAACTTTTGTCATAATAACTCTCAGCACAATAATTTGAACCTACTACATCTGGGAAGAAACCCCATTGGTAGAGCATCTGCTCTTCGGCTCCAATTTGAGAATCCTGGTTTGATCTCAACTAGTCAAGTCAAGCTTCTTTGCAGCATTTAGATTACTGCTTAAGTTGTTGTTCTGATGGCTGAAATGGGCAAACACGCGGTCATTTCTGAGGGTGAGGCAATAATTAAGGTTGGCTGTGACGACAAAGAGGGAATATGACTCAATTGGGACACCTATTGGAAGATGAACAGATGGAAGGCCAAGTGAAAGAGCTGCCATCTGACTTTTTAACAAACAGATAAACAAACCTGAAGAGTAGATTCTTGCATTGTTCAAGCTGCCTCAATGACCAATCAGCTAGACCAGCATCTTGTACATTTATCTTTGATACTGCATTCTGGTTCTGCAACAGCAGATTGATAATAGCAGATATTTTCGTGGCTTATGGCTTTTCCCCTTGACCGCTTGACCGCTTTGCCTTGTGTTTCAACCAATCTGAGTTGAGAATTTCGTTAAATGCAGAATTTGATTGGTTCTTAGAGGGGTTAAGTGGATAAGAGGTGAAGCGGATAAGCCACAAAAATATCAGCTATAGTCACAGTGAAACTATTACACAACAATTTTGTTCTTAATTATGTTTTATTGCAAGTTAGAGATAAGATTACACTGTTTTCAAGTTTCTTGAAAATGATAGCAGGCCAATTCCTTCCACATTTATTATCCATCTCCAAACCATTTACTGATACCCCATGGAAACATGTTGAGATGTGTCTGTCTGACTGTTAAAAGAGAGGAATGATATACAAACAAAGTGCGTCTCAACCTTTAATGTAGTTTATCTCCAAAAAGTCCATGACAGAGCTATTCAAAATGGATAGATGAAGTAAATATCCAAGCGGTTGTTAATATATCTGTAACCAATTTTTTACTTTCATGTAAAACAAATTTCTAGAAAAAATGAGGAAAACTTTAAATCTCACAATTTTCAGGCAAAATTGACAAAAACTTGTTTGAAAAATTCCCAACTTGCAGAATCATTCATATTTTTACGCTGAAGTAGCTGAATTTGCATAATGAATTGCAAAAAAATGTCGAATATTGCTCATAAGATTGCAAAATTTGCGGAACTTGCTGGAATATACAAGTTTTCTTGCAAAATTTAGTGTCAGTATTTTCTTTTGTGTAGTGATGTAGCACATTTATTTTCGAATCCTCATGTGTGTGTGGAACAAATTGATCTTTGAAAGTCCCGTCATTGTCAACTTTAAGAAGCAATCGATTTGTTCAACCTAATGGAAGGTCATCTGAGAGCCAGGGCTGGGCTCTGCCTTGCGTGCTTAGACAAGATTTATATGAGGATCAGCCGCAAGTACGAGGGATGGGTTCATTAATACGTTATCAATGGATACATTCCGTCAGACATGAGACTGCAGTCAGGTTTGTGCTCATCCATGGAGTACGGCAGAAGTGGAGTGGAAAGCTCTCTGAAACCTGGCTAGAAGACGTTTCAGTTTTGTGTTACCTCTTCATTGAATGCTTGAACATGAAAATGGAATTCATTGAGCACTGTCTCAGCTGGAATGCATAGGCTCAGGAGGTAATGCATAGCTCTACAAAACCTCGCTAGAAGACGTTCAATCTTTGACTGAACTTTCCACTACACTACTGGCGTACTCCATAGCTCATCTTGGGCCAATAAGTTGACAAGTTTTGGTAACTATAATTTCAATCCCGTTCTTCCACCCTTTCCCAACTACAGTCTTGTGCAAAACTCTCAATCCTCCGGGGAACAAAATGTGGATGTTGTTTGCGCACAAAATGCAATTTTGTTGGGATGATTCTTTCCAGGAAGCAAAATGCTAAGAACCAGCAAGGCCCAATACCAGGAAAGAACAAGGTTGACCCCTTTGATCAGAGAGGAGGACACTCCAAGGCATCAAGTGTTTTGCTTGACATGCTTTTCTCCTACAGGATGTCATGAACGACATTTGTGTAACTAGCTACAAAGAGTGGCTAATTTGAAAACCTTGGTACCTCAACAAACTCTTGACATCATTGTGGGCTACTTTGTCAAGGAAAAAGAGGCTAACAACCTTCCAATTTCATTGGCTTCTCATGGAGCTCGAGCAACTTTCATCCAAAACAATGGGAGGTAGAAGAAGACACTCCAGGATGGTCAAGCCAAAATATCTCTCAAATCAGTGAAACACGTCTAAATTGAGACGGGGATAAGTGAGCATTCCATAATCAATGTGGTTGGGGGCTTTTTGCTCAGATGTGAGAGTGGAACAGGACCTTCATAAGGCTCTGACGTTGTCCAACCAAAAGTTCCAGATTTTTTTTTGAATTGGTTGAAGAGGATTGTTCCATTGATGGATGTGGTTTCCATTGGTGGCTTGTTTGAATGTGTTGGGATTCTTGCGTACCATTATAGATGAAAGAGGAACGTCAGATGATTGTTTATTTCTAAGACTGTCAAACTGTAAATCACACATTTTCTAAACTGTTGCTAGATATTTCGGGGCAATGTAATGGCCAAAGAAGCTTCACCTTCACAAAGAAGGATATCATAGAACGGGATATGAGGGCAATGAATGTCAAAAGCTGCTTGAGAATATGCCTCTTCTGGAGGACATCATGTATGAAGGTTTGATGCAAATATTGAAGACAATTTGGAGTTTAATCATTTGCATCTGTTGAGTCGTGATCACCACCAATTTATCTCCATTGGACACAGACCCACAGACCCNCCCGACGTCACTGAACAAGGATCTGGAACCCTAGACAAAGAATCCTGGGGCTTGAACTCGCCCATCAAATAATTGAAGGGGTGCAATGAGGCATGCCATGGTCAAAAAGTTGTCCCCAAGGAGGTTCTGGTCTTTTAATGTTGATCTAAGTGCCATTCTTTGCAATATGACCAGCCATTTCCTTCTGTTGAAGGAGTCTCTCTTGCCTTTGTTAGAGCTCAGCCTTCCATTGGGCTTCTTGTCATTCTAGCGTCTCAAGTTCCATTTCCCAAACGTGGCTCTGGTGGCTCTGGTGGCTCTGGTGGCTCCTGTGTCCACTTCCGCAATTGACCAAAGCTGTGGGCAAGTCGTACCTTTGATCAGTCACCAAATCGTCCTTGTACATTGTTAATCAATCCAAACGTCTCAGGACTCTGGGTCCAAAAAACACAGACAACAAGCAATTGGCCCAGGAGATTCCCCAAAGTTCAAGTTTCACCACAGGGTTCAAATTCTGGAGCTTCCAATCTCCCTGCTTGAGTCAAAGAAGTACAATAGTAGGGCAAATAAGTTATTGGATTTGAGACAAAGCCTAAAAATATCGTGAAGGAAAGCTTCATATAATATTTTTCCTTGTTTAAAAAGAGAAGAAAGTAATGGTAACAGGAGGGCTAAAAACCAATTCCGTTTCTTTTGCAGAAATGTAACGTGTGACATGTCATGCCGTTATTCAAGCCCTGTCTATTTGTTTACTCATTAGCGTGTGCCAATTTATACTTTTGGTGTGGCGATTCCTTTTTAACCCTTGATACTTCTATGACATCCTCCTGGTAAGTAGAAAGTTAATGACCGTGATTTTAATGACTTTTTCTACCTCTTGAGTTTTTTGTTTTTTTTTTTGTAAAGTAACAATGTGAAAGCTCATTTGTGCTTGACTTTGTAGCATGGATCATTCAGAATTTTGCTCACTCTTGGATCCCCCCATGTTTGGCATGGTTGGACAAAGGTACGCGTATATTTCCAAACCTGAATAGCCCACCCTACAAGCAAATCTTCCACGAAAAATCCTGCCTCATTGAGCCCTGAGCACAATCATTTACAAGCAAATGAGTTGTAAATTACTGATGTGATCAATCGTACATTTCATATTGTACGTAGGGAAACCATAGATTCTATGAGGGGAACGTACATTTTCTGACCAAAAACATCCAGCTTGGATCAAACTTGGCAGTACTGGTTTCAAAGTTTGAGGCGCAGGCAGATTGATCAGATCAGTAATTTATAATCGATTTTTGCTTGGAAAATACAGTTAAAGCCGTGGTTAAAATTCCGTAAAAGAGCATCAATCAAGAAAAAATCCAGCTTATCAAGTAAAGGGGAAAAAATCGATCTGAAACTCACTCCTTTCTTTCAAAAAAATTAGGGTCTGTTTTTTGTTCTAACTCATTTTCTTCGGTAATTGAGACCCGAGGTTTCGTTATTCCTGAATTGGGTATTTTTTCTCCTTGCTTCAGCCATGGACAACGTTACCCTGTCAACCCAGTTTTTTCCTACTTTTCAAGTTTTCAGTTGTCCAAGTTTAAGTTATGCTATACGGGTGATATAACATGGACAAACAAAGAAATATGATTTGCGTGAATAAAAATTACGAGTGAGGTGATTTTGTGTACTGTTCCAAAATATTTTTGATGTCAGTGGTGGCCAGAAGCATCACACCACCCTTGATGGAGAATAAAAACTATTGCACAGTCCTTGAATTCCAATCTCCATCATCTAGAATTTTAAACAATTAAATACGAGAAAACTGGAGCATGATAGCTGGAAATGATCATTAATAACCTCTTGAAAAAACATAGAGAGTGAAAACCGATCCGAGGTAAGGTCTAAATCATCGTTTTAGCTCCGTTTCTTTTTGAGATCAGAGCCTACCGGGGTATACGACGACAAATGGATAGACTTCCGGTTAACTTGCGACCGCCATACTTCAGCATACACTCCCAAAATCCCGCTAGCAATGTAATATCAAACTCTCAACCTCCAAATTTTGTGAAGGTGGGTCATATTGTGTGTAGTTGGGCGTGCTCTCCAGGTGAATTTAATTTCACATTTCACTACTCGCCAGTCTTGCGAGGTTGTTTTCGGCAGGGCAGGTTGAATTTGGTCGGTTTCAAAGTCAACCTAGTAACCAAGGAGTGTGCTTGGCACCCCTTGGTACCGAAATTTCAAGATTTACACGTACATGTACTCGGAGAATCGCGACTCGAATGACATGAATTAGATCCAGGAAAATGCACACAGGAACGACGCAAGTTCTTGTGGGTTCGGCCTGTAATAGATGGAGCTGACATCTGAATGCCAAGGATACGACTGTTTGGGTGCGAATATCATACCAGGCAACCGCATAAATTTCAATTTGTTTTCCCAACTGATTACTTAGTATTGTGCTCCAAGAGAAAAACTGCGTTTAGCAATGCATTTTGTATTTATTTGTGTATTCATTATCAGCATGGATGGCTTGTCAACTCTATTTTTGTAAGGGAATACTCGTACATGGTCCATTTAGGCTCGGTGGTTGGCCTGGACGAGCGTCGGGATTTTCTCTCGCTCTCTCAGAACTCGACGCGAACTACTACTGTCCAAACTACGAACCATAGATACCAAATGTAATCGCAACTTCGTCACACTCATGGACGGCTTTTGACACGACATCCAGAGCTTTCAAATATGAGAACAACGGAGCCGAAAAAACCAATGAACATCGACGCTTGGAAGAACTTGGTTTAATTATACACACCCGTTTGCGAATTTGTCATGAATTGGGGTCCAAATCCCCATCCCAACTTGCATAAGTCCACCGATTTTGGTAACCGCTGTAACCCCCTGAAATTCTCTTCGTCGATTCTGGAATCTATGGTCGCCCCGCACACACACCACACCACCACCACCAGACATGGCCTACCTGTTTCTACCTGTTCAGGCTGGGCTGGATGGACGTACGATCCACCACCATGGACGAATTCCATGACTGGGATCAGGGACTGGTGTCCCGGTGCCAGGGTACCGGAGGTACGTCCGAGTCCCAGTCCAATGCTAATCCTGGCCGGCTTCTGTCGCGCCATACGCCGTTCACAGTTCTCACCTCAGCTAGACCTACCATAGCTCCCCCCTCTTCCCTTCCTCCATACGTGCTTAAGCGCTTAGTAGTTGGGTCGACCATGGAGGTCGGCGGGGAACGTGCGACGAACAGATGGAGGGCTGGCTGGCTGGAAGGAGAGACTTACCTGGCGGGCGCAGCCAGAGCTTCCCAGGTACCTGGTAGCTAGCACTCGCCTACCTACTATCCTAATGCTACGCTTGTCCCGAGAGCGAACGAGCGCGTGAGGAGCGCGTGAGCGAAACCCCCTGGATTGAGGTATTGAGTGGAGGTGATCCAAGGAAAGAGAGTCCTCCTGGAAGAAAACCAACTTCACTGGAGCAGTACCTTCGCACGACTTCTCCACGTCCAGAACACCCGAACAGAAGAATATCAGAACACTAGAAAACAAGAGGGCGAGAACATTGGAACTCAGTCAAATCGAACTTCCAAACCAAACAGAGCAGACAAGCAAGAAAGAAACTAAATGCATACATAGTGGGGGACAGACGAAATCACGGGATTGATCATCAACCAGTGATCCACACCGCGGTGCTATCTGCTAGCTATCACGGGGTACTTCATTTGAAACGAGTGCAGTGAATCAGCCTCATCTGCCATCTCCTTGGAGATCGATTCAAGTTGAATCCGTGCCATTTGTGTGTCAACGAGGCGGATCCCAATCCCGGCTAGTGAAAGGCTCCTCCTCCTCCTGGGGGATTGTCATTGGGGTCGGTCGGTCGTTCAATCATGCTCAACCACTACGAATCGTCGTCCTGAGATTCGCCGTGGCCTCCGTGATGGCCATCATGGGCATCTCCTGGAGTCTGGGACAATGGCTCCGCGGCCCCCCGATCATGGGGATCTTAGCCTTGCTCCTGTGGACAGGCCACGCTCAGGCCCAACTAGTGGGTGCATTCAGCGGTAAGTCGGTCAGCCTCACTCAATGATCTCAATCCCTGGCTAACGCTAGGCCTCAGCCTGGTTGGACGCCAGCCATTGGGCGGAATGAAGGAACGCCTCTATGATCCCGAACCGGGAACACTTCAATTGACAACCCGAATCAAAGAATGTCCTATCGAACGAACACCTGTTGACAAACGTCGGTCAATGAGTTGCTTCACTTTTTTTTTTTTTACTATGGTCCCACATATCGTTTGTGGTTCGTCTCTAAGACAAGGGAGACAGTACTACTGACTCGATGTAGGGAAATGTTCTCACCGAATCCCAATTTAGCAATGAATCGTGAAGTCAGTTCGTCAGACACTAAAACTCCATTACTGGATCGGATGGGGCGGAAGAGAGGAAGAGAGAACTTGAGAACCGGCAATGTGTTGGTCATGAGAGCCATCCAAATGAGATGAGATTGTTCTCGACAGTGGCTTCATCCGATCAATCCTGATATCGCTCGTTGCCAGTCTTTCATTTCATGGTCCCAAGGCAGGTATTTCAGGGTAGTTGAGATATTGGCCCCAATAACTCGGCCTAGTCCCAGCGATCTACACTTTCCAGCTCGTCAAGCTCGTCATCTAGTTTGGCAGATCCAGAGACCCATTGGTCACATGCAATTTTAGACTCGCACCTGATGTGGCGGCTACTAATAAATCCATGGCCATTTGTACTTGTAATCGTTCAAATGAAATGTTCTTTAACCGAGAACGGCTGACGTCGTTCCCCGGGTGTCAGGTTTAGGGGTTTCCAGTCAAAAATCCCATTGCCAAGTGTAGTTATTCCTTCTGTCATCTTGAACAAGTATTGGACGCGGGTTTCATCTCTCGCGGGGTCTTGCTCGACCCTAAAACGAGTTGTTGCGCAAACTTACTCGTACCTGCAGAGTCTGCTCCATTGTCGACAAGACTGCCCAGAGGTATGACTGCAAGGTACGAGATCTCTGCTGGCACAGATTGGTCGGGATGACAAAAGTGCATGGTACTACCAGGGTACGTACATACGAGGCCTGCCTCTCACCAAGTGTTACAAAATACAATCATACACTTCTTCATAAAAAAAATAAAAAAAGAACACCTCATCCATTCTTCTGACCAGGACAACCAAAACGTTGCCATGGGCTTGAGCTGATCCTTTCGTTCTCGTGAAATGCCATCATCCCATGTTTTTGTTTGTTTTTCTTTGCAGAAACGATATGCGTGACGAGTGCGGGTGCCGCACCCGGCAAGCCGTGCATATTTCCATTTGAGTTCAATGGGGCTATTCACTACAAATGCACCTGGGACCAGTCCCAACTCACCGACAACAAACCCTGGTGCTCAACATTAGTCGACAGTACTGGCCATCATGTGGGTGGCCAATCCAAGTGGGGCAATTGCGGATCCGGCTGTCCCATTGCTCCCAGGGCTGGGGAAAAAGAAGAGGCCCCTGTCGCGGATTCCATCCCATCAGGTATGACCTATTCTTGAGATGATCTGCTACCAAATTTCAGTAGTGACATCCATGTTAATAGCGAGTAGTCGCTAGTTGCAACGTTGCCGTCGCTCTCGGTCTCTGTCGAGAAAAATCTCGAGCCAAACAGGTTTCTTGGAAATCCAGTTTGGCGAAGTCTTTCTCCCCACCGGCATTCGTTCAATGATTGGGATAACTATTTTTCTGCCCTTCGACAATGATGCTCGCCGTCATCCATCCAATTTTTTTGGGTGATACTGAACATGATGTCCGAACGGACGGACGGCATTCTACGTAGACCTTCATTACTGAATTGGCACGAACTCTAAAGCGCGGTACGGGTTGTGGGGACAAAAAGAAGGACGTAGACCTAAATAGTGGAGGTTGTTTCCTTGTACTAGATGGTGTCACTCTCCGCATTCTTTGTTTGAAACACAATGACACAGTATCTAGTTAGTACCAGAAACACTTGTGGCACCTGATGCTACTTTTGCACAATACGTAGGAGCAGCAAACGTCCCTCGATCGAGCTTAAATAAATATTGAACTAAAATGGCTGCAAATTTCCCAGATGTCGAGGCCGGAACAACAGCAACAACGACAGCAACAGTCACCAAAGACGGTTGTCCCCAAGAGGGCCAGTATGGCCCTAATTGCACTTGCTTCGAGGACAACGCCGCTTATTTTGGCAACAATCACCGCGTGGGTCTGGAAAATCCCCAACCCTCTCGCTTGGCTTGCCAGAAATCCTGTCAAAACCATCCCTCGTGCAGTTTCTGGACCTGGGGAAAAGGCACTCCCACGGGACCTTGCTATCTCAAGACCCAGCGGGAAAATGTCGGTTATGACCTCACCTCATATGTGTCGGGGTCGAAAAATTGCCAATTGCCCGAGGCCGGTCTAGGTTAGCAAACCTCCCTCCATTGGAGGAGATCATTTTTCTGTTGGGTAGAGGGAAGGAACATGATTCGTTTCGAGGCTGATTCACAACGCTCGTTCTTTGTAAGCCGTCAGTCAGGTAGGATTGCCCAGAGCAACCACCTACCTGCTAAGTAAACCGAGAAAACCCGGGTTAACCGCACGGAAAAAAAAGGATATGATATTGTTGCATGGACGAAATGGTCCCGATATCAACTGGTGCATTCACAAACGAGGACAAGTGAGGTGGTGAGAAGCGAAACGAATTCTGTTCAAACAAAACGACATGGTTGCGGATTCTCCATATGGTTAGCGTAGTAATGATCTAGAATCATTTTCCGGTATTGAGAACAAATAAACAAACAGACTTAGACATCCTTGACCTGGACTCGACCAGACACTACGTACCTACCTCGTGCTTCTAACCCGACGCTTGTGCCGCCTCCATGATTGTCAATTACATAGTAGGATCCTTGCGCTCTGACCCCAATTATCGAAGACTATCCCATCGTCCCCTAACATAATCCAACCACCAAGACGACCCATTTTCCTGTTGGCCTAATCCTACAAGCCAATGAGCCTCAATCCAAAGCCCTTTCAAGTCCGATTAGTCGATCCCTTGCACCCCGTTCTTTATTTTCCTTTCTTCCGAGCGAGACCTTCGTCTTGATCGAACCAACGACTAAACTGACACTCCGAAATCGACCCGAGTATTTGTTTATTCCGGTGCTATTCTTACTTATAGAAGGCTCGTCTGGTCGAGAACGTTGCACTAGCGAGCAATTCGAATGCGGCGAAGCCGGCAAATGCATTCCGAAGCGATGGGTTTGCGACTATCATTGGGACTGTGATGGCGGCGAGGACGAATACGACTGTCGTAAGTAACCAATTGGTTCGTGTTTCATCCATTACATTATGTACGCATTGTTCGATTCCAACACATGTGACGCTCTGCTCGGCACTGGGATGGGACTGTCTAAAAGGAGATGCGTCTCTAGTGTTTCCAGGTGTATTTTGAGACCAAAAAGAGGCAACAAGCCGTGTTTATGCCTTTTTCATTGTGAACATTTAAGGCACCCCTTTTTAGCATAAATTTCCTCTTCATATTTTCCGTCAGGATTGGATTGCTCGTGCATACGAACGTGCCACGTAAGAATCCTCCGAGTCCTTCCTCCGCCCTCTTTCTATTCAATTCCCGTATTCAATGCCAAAATGGTGGTGTTGGTTATATCGATTTTCTCTTTCATTCTAGCTCCACCCGAGTGTGATTCCGGGGAATTCTCCTGCTCCAACTACAAATTCAATCAGACCAGTTGCATTCAGCAACACTTTCAATGTGACAAGGAGCAGGATTGTCACGATGGGTCCGACGAGCAGAGTTGCAGTAAGTGCTCTTTTTCTTCTCATGATGATGATGATGGTGATGATGATGAACTTACTCGTGCCTTATATGTAGGAGAGGCCGGCAAAACGTCGGTCAGAGCTAATCATGTCTTCTAGCCCACTCGCATTGCTCAAGCAAGATATTGTAGATTATTCATTCGACTTGTTATAATTTGGTCGATTCGAGCGAGGCTTACATCTGGCGGTAAATGATCGACAAATGAGATTCAGTCAGGAATGTAGAAGTCGAGCACTAGACTTCGAGTCGAAGTATGCCTGTGAATGTATCAAAGCCAAATGGCCCCTCGAATCCCTTTTGAGTGGAGTGTGTACGTTGACAATTCGGTGCTAGATAGATTTAGATTATCGTGATAAGATATAATTTGGGTCAAGCTCTTTGTAGAGAAAGCTAAACAAGTTGGCCAATCCACAACAAGTTGCTGAAGTTTCGCATGATATCTTGATGTATCATTGTTATTATTATTATTTTTATTTTTTATAGAAAAAACCATCATTACCCAAAAGTAACCATTCTCTCGTCCTCAAAAGAGAGTACAGCAGCATCTTATTAGAGTCTAAAAAGTCATTGGCTTTTGATTGACCAAAAGGTTTCCTAACCTGTTGAGCATCTCTCTGCTTGACATCAAGGGCCATTGGCCTCCTCCCTTCCATTTCGAATCCCAATGGTCTCACTCACATGATCCATCCAAGACGTGTTTTAGATCAGCTGTCTGTTACCGGTGGTTTTTGGGTTGGCGTGGCTGGCCAAACAAGTGAAAGAAAGAGCGAAAGAGAGAGAGAAGGAATGGAGGGCAGGTCAATGGAAGCAAAAGTAGGAGGATAGGAGTGATCTTTCCCACCACCAGTTCAACCGCACCTCGAGTCTCTCGCACAAGGAGACGTTCACATGGTTTGAGGAAAAGAGGGCCACCTTGGATTACCTCAGCTCTGCACAGGTGGTTGGTTGTGCTTGGAAATGGTCGAAGTTGGCAATGTGCTAGTGAATGACCTGAGAGGATGATGACGACGACGCCGACGACAAGGTGGAGAACGAGGAGGGGATGGATGACTTGTGCGTTTTTTTCCTCTCTCTTTTTCTGACTCGAGATTTTGGGATCCCGGCAAGCACTCGCCTGATCTGAGCTACTGCCTTCCTCGGTCGGTTGATGGAAGGCAAGAAGGCGAATGCAGAGAGAGAAATCTTCTAAGCGAAGTTGCTTATTGGTTGGTTGGTTTGTTGGTTTGGATGGATGGTTGGATGGTTGGTTGCTGACTTGGATGGTTGTTTGATCGACTTGGGCCAAGTTCAAGAGTTTCGTCTCTCACTTCGTCTTCGTGTGTTCAAGCCCTGATAAACTGGCCAACCTGTCTGTCATGGACGGGATGGGCCTAGTCGTGCCAAGCTCATCATCCAGCGAACCTCTTTTTTTTTATCAAGGGGCATTTGGCATAAATTTCACTTTTACTCGATCGTGTATCCATTCGTACATATGTAGTAGTACTGCATACCTCAGGCGAGCAATATCAAGCTCCTGTTTTTTTATAATGAAAAATGCCCGTGTTTTGTGCTTGAATGCCATGTCATATGCATCAGGACCTTGGTCTTTTTTTTTTTTGATCACGTGGTGGTTGTTGCCGGGATACACGGATGGACCCGGGAGAGGATTATTCCACCTTCTAGCGCGCTTATCGCGATGAAAGTCTCCCCCCCCCATCCCAGCCTCCATTGTTTTACTTACGAAAGGAACGGCGACGAACAATGGAAGATGGTTTCATAAGATGTGTCCGCGCAAGATGCCACCAAATGCTCAGCCATGAGTGGGCACATCCAGCCCATCCTAGTAGCTAGTACATGTACCACGACGTCCTCTCACATTCACTATGTGTAACTCTCTTGTCAAAAGAAGGGCATGGCTTCATGGGGATATTCGAGTACATGAACACTCTTGTAGTAGAACTCGAGTAGTAGGTTTGGGGACGTTTGGAGCTCCATCCGTGGAAGGTTCTTGAATGCCTCCGAAAACATTTTAACGTATGATGAACTAATCTGAGCCCCAGTCGGTACTCCTCTTCATGAGTCACTACTCATGATGATTTTGATTGAAAGATCGGCCAGATATTTGGTCGATTTCCAACATGTCGATATGTCGTTTTCACGCGAGTACAGCCATACATGTTGTGGAAAATCTGACGAAGGTCGCGTTGGAGATTCGAACAGACTCCCAACAATTAATTGTATGAGTTGGTTTTCCCTTGGCTTCACGGTTCTTTAGAATGGCTTTGAGTCATGTTGCTTCAATGACAAAAGAGCACGTTCACCTTACAATTATTGACCAGAATTGTGTTCGCTTCCAAAGAAACAACCTTCTCCCGTTTCCCTCCTCCTTCGACATTCTCCGTGAAACGAAACAATAGAAATAGCTCACTCCTAATTTTCTTTTGGTTTTGAGGACATGGAAGTAAATGTGTAAATAGTTGCTTGCTCGAACACGTTTAAAAGGTCTCTGCCACCTGTCGAGGCTCGACAAATGTGAATTATAAAAGCTGACTGGAATGCCTTCGTTCGTCCTCTAGTCATCTAATCGTTTCAGCAAAACGGTGACCGAATTTTGGACAAAATACATCCATTTTCGGACAAGAGGACCGGGTTTCACTTTTTTTTACACCTTCGGGATACCAATTGAACTAAAGATCGTAGTAGGTTCTAATGTTTGCGCTTAAGGCCATCTGATGAGGCAATTGCCGAGCAATGATGACGGACGGACCTTTCTTTTTCCACTCGCTCGCGTTTCCGACCCAAACAGTATAATAACCAGAGCTAGATGATTGTGTAAGAATACGAACTTGACGACAACCGAACAAGCACTCATTCAATGAAGAATGAATGGAAGATAGATAGATATATACCCTGTAAGCGTAGTTTATCCTTCCTTGTCAAAAGAGATCATCGCATGACAAGAGTTCTCAAAGCCCAAGGAGACCATGCATCATGGTTCTCAGGAGTCGGAGGAAACATGTTCAAACCTTGAGTTCTTGGCTTCAATCATCCAATGCGGAAATGCAAGCAACTTTTTGCCACCAGTCATTCGCAAACCCTTCATATCGCGTCATTTATGACTGACTGAATACATAACCCAACCAACCAACCAACCAACCAACCAACCAACCAACCAACCAACCAACCAACCAACCAACCAACCAACCAACCAACCAACCAACCAACCAACCAACCAACAAGCTGAGAGTAATGCCCAAGTGCACCTGAGCTCGTCAAGGAACAAATATCAGGACTGGTCCTAAACCGTTAAACGCTTCAAATTCACTTGAAGAGTCCTAATATGAACCACGTTTAACCATGCAACAGTCCCTAATGATCTTTGTTCACAACTTCAAGAAACTGAATCTCATCTCAAGAACCTGTGACAAAGGGGCAGGAAGGCTGGTCGCAAGATTTGAGTCCAATACTTCGGATTAATAAGCAAGCAAACTCTCGTTTCTTCTATTAGATTATCGCACCTGTCAGCCGGATGATCACAAATGCGGCAATGGACTGTGTATCCCACCCGATATGAAATGCAATGGCTATTTTGATTGTCGAGATAAATCCGATGAAGCCGGATGTCCCGGGATTTCGTGCGAACTCCACGAGTTCAAATGCAAAAGTGGCGAGAAATGCATCGCCAATTATCGCAAATGCAGTCATCGACAAGAATGTGACGACGGATCCGATGAAGAGGATTGCAGTAAGTTCAACGCGCGGTCACACCCAAACTTGCCCATGAGAGTGTCCTCACTGGGGCATGGCTCTGAATTTGAATGCTCGTGTCCCTTGCCTTCATGACTCCATCCGACTGACTCTCCCCTTTAGATTTTCCCCCTTGTCATAGCGAACAATTCCGTTGTGAGAATCACTTATGCATCCCGGCTCGTTGGCGATGCGACGGCTACAAGGACTGCACGGATGGTACGGACGAACGCAATTGTACGGCTATCACGTGTCCGGATAACAAGTTGATGTGTCCCTCATCGGGCTCGGATGGCTCCACCACGGGCACGCCCAAGTGTATTGACAAGAGCAAGATGTGCGATGGACACCAGGATTGCGCCGATGGAGCCGACGAACGAGATGCTTGTTGTAAGTTTGCCCTCGCTCTCAAATGATGTCATACAATGGGTATGGATGTCATGGGCTTGATTTTGTCATGTTTTAGCTACGAGTTTGTGCAATTCCTTGGATTGCGAGTTCGAATGCAAGAGCTCCTTGGCCGGAGGTCTGTGCGTGTGTGGACCCGGAAAGAAAGTGGCCGAAGACAAACGAACGTGTGTGGGTGAGTAGATTTGAGGCTTGAGAATGGAGCTTCTGGAGGTTGGACTGGAGGATGACTGTCAAATGACCTCCATCCCATTATCCGTCCTCTGTTCTAGACAAAAACGAGTGCGAAGAATGGGGCTTCTGTGACCAAAAGTGCAAAAACACAGATGGAGGCCACGAGTGCTCGTGTGTGAGCGGTTACGAACGAGACGGCGACACTTGTGCGGCCAAATCGAGTATGCCCAAGATGGTGCTCTATTTCGCTCACCACGACCAGATCCATCATATTGATGCTCTCAGCAAAGCCGGGTTGACCAACTTTCGGAACACCACGGCGGCCAGTGGATTGGATTACCATTTGGCCCTGAATCGCCTCTTCTACACAGACACCGAGTCCAGGAAAGTGTACAAAGTGCCCTTGAAAGACGAGGATCCAAGGAAGACTCCCCTGGATTACAGTTTGCCCGGAGTATGGTCCCCCGTGTCCGTGGCGGTGGATTGGATCGGGAATAACATCTATGTGGTGGACAGTCTTGGTCAGAAGATCGATGTCTTCGATATCGAGGGCGTCTACCAGGCCATCGTGATCTCCTCCAATCTGACCAGTCCCGTGGATATCGCCCTGGATCCGACTCTGGGTCTCATGTTCATCACTGATGGGAATCGTATCATTCGCGCCCACATGGATGGTACGCAAATGAAGACTCTCGTCACGGAAGCCGTCTACAAAGCATCGGGCGTGGCCGTGGATTTGGCCACTCAACGCCTGTATTGGTCGGACATCTTGTTGGACTACATCGAGACCACGGACTATGACGGTAATGACCGACACAACATCGTTCGAGGGCCCGCCAATGTACCCGCTCCCACGCGGATCACCCTCTTCCAACGGACCGTGTTCTGGTCGGACGGCACCAAGCAAGGGATCTTCTCCGTGGACAAGTTCAAAGGCAAAGATTCCATCGAGTCCATCTACCGTCGACAGGACAGTGGTCATCAGCCTTTGGGCATCAAGGCCATGCATAGCCTCCTGCAGCCCAAGGAATCCAATCCCTGCAATGGGAACAATTGTGAGCACATGTGTATCGTCACGGCTGCCTCCTCCGACAATGACGGTCTAGGCTATCGATGTGCTTGTAAAACCGGCTATCAGCTCCAGACCAACCGGAAAGGCTGCGAATTGATCGACAAGTTCCTCATGTACTCGCAACAGAAGTTCATCAAGGGCAAGATCTTGAACCCGATCGTGTCAAGTTTCACGGATGCCATGCGGCCAATTGTCTCGCGCTCGGCCCGCTTCGTGGGCCTGGATTTTGACGCTTACGAGGACTACATCTATTACTCAGATGTGATTTTGGATGTGATCTACAAGGTCAAGAAGGACGGCACAGGGCGTGAGAACGTCTTGGCCTCTCAAAATGAAGGCGTGGAGGGTTTGGCCATTGATTGGGCCTCCCACAATCTCTATTACATCGACAGTCGGAAAGGCACCCTCAATGTGCTGAGCACTAAGAATACCACGTATCGACGCACTTTACTGAAGGACCTGAAACGTCCCCGAGCCATTGTGGTTCACCCCAATCGAGGCTACATCTTCTACTCGGAATGGGATCGCCCCGCCAACATCAGTCGTGCCAATTGCGACGGAACCGACGTTCAAGTGTTCCGAAATGTGTTGCTCGGATGGCCCAATGGTTTGTCCATGGACTACAAAGAGGATCGACTGTATTGGTGCGACGCTTTGTTGGATCACATTCAACACGCCAATCTCGATGGAGGAGACGTGAAGACCATTAGCTCAAGCAAGATCCGACATCCATTCTCACTGGTTGTGTTCGGGGACAGCATCTTCGTCACGGATTGGCGATTAGACGCCATCATCGAATTGAACAAGATCGACGGAAAAGATGAAAAGATCGTGGAGAAAGTCGAGGAGAGCAATCGACTTTACGGCATCAAGATCTATAGCAAACAAGCCCAACATGTGAAGGACAACCATCCCTGTCACAACAACAACGGTGGTTGCGAGAAGTTGTGCTTCCCGATCCCGGATAACACCACGAGTATCGGCATCAAGGCCGTTTGTGGATGTCCCTATGGCGAAAAATTGCAAACGGATGGAAAATCCTGTGGATCAGATCCAAGTGCCGAACCTCCCGTTCAAGCTTGCCCGAATTCGTGGGATTTCACTTGCGATAACCAGAGATGTATCCCCAAGACTTGGGTTTGTGATGGCGACGATGATTGCTTGGACAACTCGGAAGAGAACCAGAATTGCACGGAACCCACTTGTGGACCCAATGATATCCGATGCAAGTCTGGGAAGTGCATACCGAAATCTTTCCGATGTGATTCAGACAATGATTGCGGGGATTTCTCAGGTAACGAATGACTTGATTGGACTGATGGCTGATGAGTAAGTGCAATTTTATCATCTTTCTCTTTTTTCTGCTTCTTTCAGATGAGACGGGTTGCAAAAATGTGACTTGCGAATCGACTCAATTTGCTTGTGGAAATGGTCGCTGCATCCCAATGACGGTGAGAAACACTGGAATTGGAAGCCTCCATTTGGTTATTCATTTTGTTACTCTAAAATTGTATTAATTTCCTTAGTGGAAATGTGATGGAGAGAACGATTGCGGTGATAGCTCTGATGAGGGCGACTTTTGCGCTGAGAAAACGTGCGCCTACTTCCAATTCACTTGCGAAGGATCCGGACATTGCATCCCGCAATCTTGGGTTTGCGATGGAGATAACGGTAAGCTTGACAAACCAAATGGCGCTAACCCACCATCACCCGTCCAACGAACCATTCTTGGTTTCCTTTTATTAGATTGCTTCGATCAAGCTGATGAGCAGAATTGTCCACCTATCACGTGTTCAGCCTCCCAATTCAAGTGCAACAATCAAGAGCAATGCATACACGAATCGTACAAATGCGACGGAATCCCGGATTGTTCGGACAGCTCGGATGAGTTAGGGTGTCCCTCAGTGGGACCGAATCAATGTACCGATCAACAATTCCGGTGCGAAATCTCCGGGATCTGCATTCCACAAGCTTGGTATTGTGACGGAACCGGCGATTGCGAGGACAAATCCGATGAGCCCGACTCTTGTGGAATCATCGATTGTCAACAGAACTACTTCAAGTGTGACAACTCGAAGTGCATCTACAAGAGTTTTGTCTGCGATGGCGAAGACGGTAAGTTCATTACCGATTGATATCCCTTAATCTCACATAGATCTAGCGTACAATGTACAGTATATCTAGCATTCTCTTTCTCTCTCTCTCTCTGCCAAACAATGGACTTGACTGGGTTTTTTTTCTGGCAGATTGTGGTGACAACTCGGACGAGTCCATGGACCACGCATGTGGCGCCCCCAAGACCGTGTGCTCTCCCGGAGAATGGCAATGTCCGGGGGTGACTGACCAATGCGTGCCCATTGAAAAACTTTGCGACGACCACCTCGATTGTCCTAATGGGTCGGATGAAGGACCGGGATGTGACAACACAGATTGTAACAACAATAAGGCAGGATGTTCCAATGGTTGCGTTCAAACGCCCATTGGTCCTCTTTGCACCTGTCCTCCTGGCGAGGTTCTGAACGCCACCGACACGCGAGTCTGTCAAGATTTGGACGAGTGTGCCGTGCCCAAATTGTGCTCGCAAGCATGTACCAATAACAAAGGCAGCTATTATTGCTCCTGCGCCGATGGTTACGTTTTGGAGAACAAACACAATTGCAAAGTGGAGAACCGCTCCGATGCTTACTTGGTTATCTCCAATCGACGCTCGATGTTGACGGCCGATTTGGCTCAGAAGTCTTTGGAGCGTATTCCTGTCACCGTGAAGAATGTGGTGGCCACGACCTCGGACATGAAATCGAACACCATCTATTGGTCGGACATGGAAACCAAGAAGATCATGCGATTGACCAAAGGACAATCCGCCGAGGAGTTCATCTCGAGTGGACTTTCCTTGGTCGAAGGCCTGGCCTTTGATTGGGTGACCGAGAATCTGTATTGGCTGGACTCGAAGTTGAACACCATCGAAGTTACGTCGCAAGACACGAAACATAGGATGATCTTGATCAATCAGAATATCACTCAGCCTCGGGGCCTGAGTTTGGATCCGGCTGAAGATGCCCGTTGGTTGTTCTGGACCGATTGGGGCGAGTATCCCCGAATCGAGCGAGCGGGTATGGATGGCTCTCAACGAAGCACGATCATTTCCACCAAGATCTATTGGCCCAATGGCCTCGCTTTGGATATTCCCAATAAGCGGGTTTACTTTGCCGATTCCAAGTTGGATTTCATCGACTTCTGCAACTATGACGGCAGTGGACGACAACAGGTGATTGCTAACAATCATTACTTACTCCACCCGCACTCCTTGGCCGTGTTCGAAGATCAAATCTATTGGACCGACCGTCAATTGAACAGGGTGATGCAAGCCCGCAAATTCTTGGGCTCCAACGAAAGTGTGGTCTCCCATCTCGTTTCTCAGCCTCTTTCCGTTCACATTCACCATCCTGTGCTTCAACCTCATCTGGAAAACCCTTGTGCCAAAGCCAAATGCGAGCAGCTCTGTCTTTTGGCTCCACAATCCTCCAGTCCCGTCAAATTCTCGTGCAAATGACGGCCCGGATTCCGAATGGGCGATGATGGGTCTTGCATCAAAAAAGACGACCCCTTCCTGCTCGTGATCAAAGAGGACCAGATCATCGACGTCTCCATCATGCACGATGACAAGAGCCGTGGACACTTCACGCCCGTGGTGGATGTCCAGTTAGGTGTGGCCGTGGACTACGACATTGATCAACAAGAGATTTACTGGACAGAGATCGAGGACCCGAAACAAACCAACGGCTCCCTGTTCCGCACTCCCTTGGGTGGTGGAGAGAAGGTCAATTTCTTTGACGAAGTCGACACCGGGATTGTGGGATCGCCCTATTGCATTGCCTTCGATTGGATTGGTCGCAACATGTACATTGGAAACATTGAAGCCTCCGAGATCAGTCTGGTCCGCGTGGATGGCAAGTTGCGCTATCGAATGCTCATTCTCGACAACAGTCATGAGGAGAAAGGCGTGGCAGAGCCTCTGACCATCGTGGTCCATCCCATTAGTGGACGTTTGTTCTGGCTGGATCGGGGAGGTGTGGGCGTTCCAGCCAAAATCGGAGGCGCCAACATGGATGGCTCCGTCCCCAAGGTTCTGGTTCAAGACATCTTCGATCCCGAGACCCTGACCATTGATCTGCAGAAGGAGATCCTGTACTTTTCAAGCAGTAAGAACCCCTCTATTGAGTCGGTCAATTTGGACGGTACGAATCGACAAGTGATTGTGAGCAGCTCCAAGAACCACCCAATCGCCAAGGCCACCGGATTGGCCGTCATGGATCGACGTCTTTACTATCTAGATCCTCTCTACGAGAAGGTGGTCCAAGTGGATGTGAGCGATGGATCAAACGAACAAGTCCTTATGGACAACGAGAATGGTTTGAGGACCCTGAACATTTTCCGCAAACGACAGAGGAGTGCCAATCACCCATGCTTGTCCAATCGTGGTGGCTGTTCCCACATTTGCATCCCATTTGGAAGGAACCAAAGAAAGTGCGGTTGTACCATTGGTTACACCCAAAGTGATACGGAGACCGAGTGCCAACCTCACGAGTCATTTGCCGTGGTGTCTCAATTGCAAAAGGCCCGCGGCTTTGATCTCGACGATAAATCCGAGGCGATGGTACCCATTGCGGGCAAAGGCCACAACATCCTCCACATGGACTTCCTGTTCGATGACGGTAACAAGAAGAACTGGATCTACTGGGTCGACTTTGAAGCGGACGGTCATAATGGTGTGTACAGAATCCGACCGGATGGATCCGAGATGACACAAGTGATCAAGGATGGTATCGGCAAATCTGGCATTCGAGGCATTGCCGTGGATTGGATCGCCAAGAACCTTTACTTCTCCAACGTGTTCCCTCACGAGACCTACATCGAAGTCTCATGGTTAGATGGCACCAACCGCAAAGTCATCTACAAATCGACCACCGACAACCCTCGCGAGTTGGCTGTCAATCCGGTCAAGGGCTATCTCTACTGGATCGACTACGGCCAATTCCCCATGATTGCCCGATCGTGGCTGGATGGATCCAATCGGAAACCCATCGTTACGTCGGGGATCAGCAACCCACGGGACCTCACCATTGACATTGCCACTCATGACGTCTATTGGGTGGATTCGATGAAGGATGCCATTTTCAAGGTAGCTTATAAGGGTGGCAATCGACAAGTGATCCGTCGAAATCTACCCAGTCCCAAGGGCCTCTCCATACTGAAGGGAGACCTATACTGGGTGGATCGCAATCTCCAGAACATTTACAAGTCTTCCAAACTGCCTGGTCAAGTGGCGGCCCCGATCATTGTCAAATCCGGCCTCGAGAACCTCCGTGATATCACCATGATGGATGTGAACAACCAGCCGATCGACTCGAGCAATCCTTGCTCACGCTTGGGGAATGGTAATTGCGAGCAATTGTGCTTCACCTTCCCTCAAGATTCGGACAAAGCCGGCAACCGTCAATGTGCTTGTGCTACTGGCACTCTAGTGAATTCCAGGAAGTGCGCCACTTCCCCTGAATATTTGGTTTTTGCCACCCGGACCGAGATTCTAAGTGAGCACATTGATCCGGACGGCATTGACAGCAATGTGGACTCGGCTAAACCCTTCGAGCCCGTGGTCAACCTCACCAACGTGGTGGGGGTGGACTTTGCTTACACTAAAGGACGATTGTTCTTCACCCAGATCCAACCCAAGCCCAAGATCGCTTGGATGGACAGCAAGGACCCCCGAGAAGTCCATGACATCTTGACTTCAGGAATCAATCCCGAAGGCATTGCCTACGATTGGGTTCATGACAAGATCTACTGGACCGATTCTCGTAATAACTCAATCTACTCCATGAATGCGGACGGGACTCAGATCGTGGACATGGCCTACGTGAGTCGCCCAAGAGCCATTGTGGTCCACCCGTGCCAAGGGCTCATGTTCTACACGGATTGGGGCCGCTTTGGCGAATCCGGGAAGATCTACAAATCCACCATGGCTGGCACGTTAAAGGAAGCCCTGGTCTCGACCAACCTCACCCAACCGAGCGGTCTCGCCTTGGACTACGATGAGGACATGCTCTATTTCACAGATGCGGTCCGAGAAGTCATTGAAAGGGTCAGCTTTGACGGTCAACGCCGCGAGGTCTTGGTTACCGCCACAATCTATCCATTTGCCATAACGGTGGGCAAGAACTTCATCTATTGGACCGACCTTCAACTCCGGGGCGTCTATCGAGCGGAGAAGCACACAGGTGCCAACATGAAGGAGATCGTCAAACGCTTGGACAACTCGCCCCGCGACATCCATATCTATGCTCCGGACCAACAGAAGTGCAATATCGAAGTGTGCAAGGTCAATAACGGCGGTTGTGCCGATTCTTGCCATCCCGGACCCAACAACAAGGCCATCTGCAAATGCCTCGACGGAATGACTTCGGTGAATGAGGGCAAGATGTGTATTGCTGGGAACGTGAGCTCCTGCGATGGTGACAAGTTCACCTGCGGCAACGGCAAGTGCATCTCCCGCCTCTGGGCTTGCGACGGCGATGATGATTGCGGCGATAACTCGGACGAGGATCCCAACTATTGCTCGTTGCACACGTGCAAGCCCTCCGAGTTCCGCTGTGCCAACGGCCGATGCATCTTCAGTACGTGGAAATGTGATCACGAAAACGATTGCGGTGATAAAACCGACGAAGAAGGCTGCTCCTATCCCCCGTGTGATGAGGGCGAGTTCACGTGTGACAACTCCAGATGCATCCCCAACTCGCAAGTGTGCAATGGGGTCAACGACTGCAAGGACAACGGGACCTCGGATGAGGCCATTGAGATGTGCCAAAACAAGAACGTGACCTGTCCAGCCAATCATTTGTCCTGCAAAACCACAACCATTTGCGTGGAGCCCTATTGGTTGTGCGATGGGGATAACGATTGTGGCGACAACAGCGATGAGGACCCACTCCATTGCGGATCGCGCACATGCCCGCCCAATTCATTCCGTTGTCCCGATCACCGATGCATTCCAGCCACGTGGTACTGTGATGGCGATGCCGATTGCGAAGGCGGGGCCGACGAACCCGAAGGTCAATGCAAGGACGAGGGCCGAACCTGCTTCGGAGACTTGTTCACGTGCGACAATGGCAATTGCATACCCAGGATCTATGTGTGTGATGGGGACAACGATTGCTTGGACAACTCGGACGAATCCGCGGCCAGGCAATGTAGTGAGTATTTCCCCTCAGCCGCTTCAAGTAGTTTTATACACTCCAATGATTGAATTTTGCTTGTTTTTGCAGATAAGCGCGTGTGCGATACCGAGAAGGAATTCGAGTGTCGGAAGAACAAGGATTGGGGTCGAGCCATGTGTATTCCCAAGAAATGGGTCTGCGACGGAGACCCGGATTGCGTGGACGGAGCCGATGAGAAATCCACCAATTGCACTAGTCAATTTGATGATTGCTCCGATGATCAATTCCAGTGTGCCAATGGTCGATGCATCAACAAGTTCTGGCGTTGCGACCATGAGAATGATTGTGGCGATGGCTCAGATGAGAGCAAGGATTGTAAAGATCATTATCGAACCTGCTCAGAGGCCGAATTTACGTGCAGCAACGCCAAATGCATCTCGAAGAACTACCATTGCGATGGAGAGGACGATTGTGGGGATTACTCGGATGAAGTCGATTGTGATAAGTCGAATAGCACTTGCGGTGAGAACGAATTCCAATGCAAACTGGACAAGACGTGCATCAGTCTTGATGTGGTTTGCAATAAGGTGTCGGATTGTAGCGATGACTCGGATGAGCCCCTCACTTGTGGCTTTAACGAATGCGCCAAAGTGGAGGACAATCAATGTGGGCACAAGTGTGTGGACACCAAGACCTTGTTTCGATGTGAATGTAATCCCGGCTATAAACTGATGGCCGATCAGAAGGCTTGCGAAGACATCGACGAATGTTCCGAACAACCCGGAGTGTGTTCCCAAGTCTGTTTCAATACCGAGGGTTCTTACAGTTGTAAATGTCGTAAGGGCTACATTCGAGAACCCGATGGTCGCACATGCAAACGAGTCGACACCTCGGTTGAACCTTGGCTCATCTTCACCAACAAATACTAAATCCGAAACATGTCCATTGATGCCACCCAAATGAACGTGGTTCACCAGAACCTGAAGAATGTTGTCTCCATGGATTTCCACTACAAGAACAACGAGATATATTTTGCGGATGTGAGCGCCAAGACCATCTACAAATCCAAAATTGATAGTGAGGAACGCACTGCCGTGATCGCCAACGACGCCCATAGTTTTGAAGGCATTGCCATCGATTGGGTCAATGATAAATTGTACTGGTTCGACAAGAACACCCAACACTTGTCAGTCTCGGATTTGAATGGCAAGAATCGGAAAGTGATCTTCACCGATGTGGAGGATCCCCGTGCCTTGGTGGTCCATCCTGGCAACGGCTACATCTTCTTCACCTCTTGGCATTTGCACGCCTACCTCGGCCGCATTGGAATGAATGGTGATCCATCTACATTCAAGCGATTGCTCTCCACCGTCAATAAAGATGAGATCTCTTGGCCCAATGGGCTGACCATTGATTTTATGACCGACCGATTGTGGTGGGGAGACGCCCATTTAGATCATATTGCCTTTTGCGACTTTGAAGGCAAGAACAAGAAGATCGTCTTGAGAGGGGCTCAAGCTCCTCATGTGTTCTCGCTCTCCGTCTTGGACGACACGTTGTTTTGGGCTGATTGGAACCTAAAGGCCATCCTGAAAGCCGATAAATATACAGGTGAGTCCCAATCTCTGAAGTACCTGAAGTACCTGAAGCGCCTAAGGGGTGCCTCAAGAGATAACCATGGTTTTTTTTGTCGTTTTTTTAGGTAAAGGCTTGACGACGCTTCGCAATACGACCCATCGTCCTTATGAAGTTCACGTGTTCCATCCGAGCAAACAACAGGACTACGACAACCCATGCCAATACAACAATGGTGGATGCTCCCATTTGTGTCTGATTGCACCAAATAACTTCGAGGGTGTCTCATATTCGTGTGCCTGTCCCGATCATTTCGTCCTCGAGGCTGATAACGTCACGTGTGCGGCAAATTGTACATCCTGGCAACACCGATGTGGACCCGAAGGCCAAGATGACAGATGTGTGCCTCATTATTGGAAGTATGTTTTCGCTTTTAAGCTTTCGTTTTATGGTGTGAGTATGTACAGCCCAATATATCAACCAGGTTTTTGTTCTGAATTAGAAATAACGAAATGAGAGTATTTTAAAGGCCAAGGCCATTTGATATAGGCTACCCTGTAAAAAACTGGTTGATCCAAACTAACGCCCTCAACGTATGATATCGTTCGATTTTAGATGCGATGGCAAGATTGATTGTGATGACGCCAGTGACGAGCCTTCATCGTGTCCTGAGCGCAAATGCTCCGAGGGTCAGTTCCAATGTAAGAACGACAAGTGTGCCCTATCCACCATGATATGTGATGGCGTGGACGATTGTGGGGATAATTCCGATGAGACTCAATGTGACCTCAACTGTCCCGAGCACATGTTCAAATGCAAAGACACCGGTAAATGCGTCTTGGGAGCCTGGAAATGCGATGGCGACAAAGACTGCGGTGATGGCTCCGACGAGGATGATGCCATCTGTCACAATCGAGAGTGCACCGACCAAGAGTTCAAATGCGGCAACGGCAAGTGCATCCCTGCACTTTGGAAGTGCGACTTTGACAATGATTGTGGCGACGACACGGACGAACCCGCCCATATTTGCCGCAATCAGAACTGCACCGTGGGGTGGCGACGATGCCCGGGGCACGCCAATTATCGATGCATTCCTGAATGGCTCTTCTGCGATGGCAAGGATGATTGTCGGGATGGCTCCGACGAGTTGACGGAGAATTGCCCTGCCTGTGAGGAGAAGGGCAATTTCCTTTGCAAAAACCGCCGATGCGTGGCTCAGCGATGGTTGTGCGACTTCGAAAACGATTGCGGCGACAACTCCGATGAATCCGCAGAGATGTGTGACGGACGGTATCGACAGTGTTCGGAGTCCGAATTCCAATGTGACAACGACAAATGTATCCCGGCCAGATGGCGCTGCGATCACGATGACGATTGCGGGGATGGATCCGATGAGAGTGAATGTGCTAATTTCGAGTGTCCCGCCGACAAGTTCCAATGCGATAGCGGTCATTGCATCAAAAAGGGACTCAAATGCGACGGAGAGCGCGATTGTAACGATCTCTCCGATGAGCAAGACTGTCCGCCACGATTCGACGACGGGAAATACTGTCCTGAGGACAAGTTCGAATGTCTGAACCACTTGTGTGTGCGCAAAGACGACCTCTGCGACGGCATGGATGACTGTGGCGATGGTTCAGATGAACAGGAAGACATTTGCAGTAAGTGCTGTTGCTTGGCATCGAGTTTGCATTCCCGAGCTTGGCCCTTTTTCCATTGATTTAACGTAACCCTGTTTTTCCTTCAATCTTGCAGAGAACCACTCGTGCGATCCGGCGTTCAAGTTCCAGTGCGCCAACTATAAATGCATCCCGCGATTCCATGTGTGTAACGAAGTCGACAATTGCGGAGATGGCTCGGACGAAAACAATATGACCTTGTGTGCCAATCGACCCCGCCCATGTCCCAACATCTTCTCGGACTTCAAGTGTCACAACCAGAAATGTGTGAAACGCGACCAGATTTGCGATCTCCACGACGATTGCGGCGATCGAAGCGATGAGCGTGGTTGCCATGAGGAAGGCTCGTGCTCCGAAGATATCGATGGACAACGGGGTGGATGTCAACATCGCTGTAACAATCTACCCGACGGCGGATACCTGTGCCTTTGTGACCGAGGATGGGTGGTGAACCCCGAGGATCCCAAGAAATGCCTGGATGTGGACGAGTGTTCCACCTTCACCCACAATTGCTCGCACTTGTGCTCGAACCTGAATGGCACCTACGCCTGCTCTTGTCGGGAAGGCTTCGAGCTCACCGATCAATTCAGCGGCGTGTGTCGGGCCAAAGAGCACGAACCCAAGCTGTTGTATTCCACGGGTCCGGAAGTCCTCATGGAAGGTCTTCACATGAAGCGTTCCATGGATGTCATCAAGGAAGAGGCCAGGATCGAGTCCATGGACTATGATCCGCTCACCATGATGTTATTCTGGGTGGATTCGGAAGAACAAACCCTTAAGCGGTCCTTCATTCCGGGCACGGACGAACAGCCCGAGGTGAAGATCGGATTCGGCCAAGATCTGCTCACCTCCGAGAGCACTCAGCCTAAATCTGTGGCTTATGATTGGATCGGGCGTAACATCTATTGGCTGGAAGTCGATCCAGCGGATGAATCGGGCAACATTTACGTGGCCAAGAGTGATGGCCGTTATAAACGAGCCCTTCTTTTCTCCACCATTGATAATCCGACCTCATTGGCTGTGAACCCTAAACTAGGCCTCATGTTCTGGACGTCCGCCGGAAGGCAGCCCAAGATCGAGACGGCCTGGATGGATGGCAGCAAACGCCGCGCCATTGTGACATCCGGTATCCTTCGACCCGAGGCCATTACCATCGACTACTCCATGGGCGATAAGATCTATTGGGCCGACTCCAAGTTGAACACGATTGAGATGATGGATCTGGATGGACAAAACCGACATGTTGTGCTTCAAGGCGAGCGAACGGTGAATCGACCCGTGGCCTTGGACGTGTTCGAAAGTGATTTGTTCTGGGTCAATCACGGCTCGGGCGATGTCATGCGACAAGATAAGTTTGGCCGGGGTGTGCCTGTGATCATCTCCAAGAACTTGGCCAATCCCAAAGCTGTGAAGTTGCTGCACCCAAACAAATACAATGAGAGTATTAGCAATCCTTGTCGAGACAGCTACGATGGTTGTTCCCATTTGTGCCTCCTCATCCCAGACGGACGATCCCGGTGCAAATGTCCCAACGGACAGAGATTCTCCAAGGATCCAACCATCTGTGACGCAGGTATGTATCGACTCCAAGACGTTTTACCCATAGAAATCCAATACCTGGTCGTTGCCTAGTTTATATCATCGTTTCATTTCCAGCCACGGTCAAACCCAAAGCCGAACCTTTGGTTTGTCCTTGCCAGAATGGTGGGGTATGCACAGGATCCGATATGGTTTGCCGTTGTGAGGAGCATTTCACCGGGACGTATTGTGAAAATGAGGTGCGACGGGTGCGCACTCACGGCTCTTCCACTCCCGCCGCTGTGATCGTGCCCATTTTCCTGATCATTATCATCATCCTCACGTCCGTGGCCCTTTACATGTATTGGCGAAGGAAGCAGACACTGTAAGCCCATGATAACCTAAAGGGTATATAAAAATAGAGATTGGTTTTTCTCATCATTCTGCTCTTGTCTCCCCTAATGTTTAGTGAAAAGGCGTTTGGCGGCAACAACGGCACCATGAGCAATAGCGTGTCATTCCGCCAAGGCTCCAATGTCGAGTTCGAAGGTCCGGGCTTTGCCCTCTCCTCAAGTGTTAGCCAGGTAAGAAAAGCTCGGTCAATCGCTGAACCTCTCATGCCCTGACGGCCTTTTCCTCGTTCACTATTCCAGCCCAATGCTTCCTCGGGTGATTTAACGGAAGGTTCCACTACGTCTCCCGAACTCCAAGCGGCCGCCCCCGCCCCCAAAAGAGACTTCTCCAACCCTATGTACGACGCCATGGGCGATCTAGAGTCTCAAGCCGAGGTGGCGGCCTCCACCAATAATGGCACCCTTAATCTAGCTGGCGCCACCACCGACTCGTCCAGTAGTGACCCGTACTCAATGGAACCCCCTTCGGCCGTCATTGTGACGTCGTCCAGTGCGGCTAAGAGCAACTCGCCCTCTTCTCAAATCCGACACAAAGAGCTCGACCCGTCCTCAGTGGACACGGGCAAAGACACACAACGCCTGGTTTTGGACGAGGAAGACGAAGACACTGATTCCGAGTGCTAATAGGACTGAATTTATGAATTTCAACTGACTTAGATATCGGCAAGTGTTTCCCAAACAAAGGGAAACGACCCGCATCACCATTCTTTGCCCCTGGACTTAAGACATCTACTACTATTTACGACAGATTGTGATAAGAGAATTGGCGGCCAATTCCTAGTGTTATGACATGTTCTAAATCATATATATATATATAAACATTTGATTGACAAAGATAGAGAAGGAAAAGTCGATCTGATCCCATTCAAGACTTGTTCCAACCAGAAAAGTGCCTTATATTGAATTACCCCCTCCATTTTTTGAGGACGGAGAAACCGCCATCGATCTTCCATTTTGCAGCCGAGGCAAGTGGAGGGGTAGCATTGTGAACATTACGACGAGATTCGTCATGATTGATCGACTGGTTAATTAATTAATTATCACTCTGATCATTCCGTCGTATTATCCTGTACACCGCTTTGAATTTCAGCCACATTCCGAATCTTATGAACCTGAGACATGTTGAGACTATTATTTTACGTATATCTTAAATAAATAATGAAATATTGACTCTCAACCCTTCCTCCCTCTGTTCTGTCTTATGAAATGAAGAATGGTAAAGAGAAGCAAACCATATGAAGCTAAAGATCTCGAACCGTTGACCGTGGCAAGCAATCCAGAGGAGAAAGGTCACTCACCGCAATAAGTTGTGATCCTCAAAAATCAAAGCATCTGAAAAGCGAACCGAATTCGATGAGTCCAATCGTCAGAATCGAATCATAATAACGGAACTTGTAGACTGAAGGTAAGGTTAGAGATTTTAGCTGAGAAAATGTGAATGTCCGCCTCATTTTCCTTCACTCCCAAGGATTGGGCGAGCTTCCACCCTCTACAGGAAATGAAGAACCATTTTCGTAGATAACGCGCCAACTCAGACGAGAATTTCGAGGTCTAAAGATGCAAAAATGAGCCGAAAATCTGCGGCAGCGGATGATGGAGTTGAATGGCTTGACTCATAAATCGTGCAGAACCACCCGAACAGAGCCAGCAAAACACGACCGAAGGCCCCCCCAAGGAAAGGAAACGATTTCAGTCATAGTATAGTAGTTAATCGGATTCATTTAGGACCACGACGCTCCTTGGACTGGAAATGCAGTGGGCCATCAATTTCGAAGCTCATCCAAAAATTGACGTCTTCAACTGCCTTTAGAGTAATATTAGAGCCTACACACATAGCAAGTTATCATGGAAGAGGGCCTCCGATGAAAATTGCTGGAAATGCCAAACTCTTAACCAACCACTTAGACGGAGCTACATACATTTACTTAGGGACCACTGTATTGTTGAGACATCCTTGATTTACAAAAGGATCACCTCACAATCTTAAGTTAGCGAACTATGATGTCTATGTCAATTAAAACTTACCCTGTTAACTTTATCGACGCCACATACATTGTTTATACTAACTGTATCTATCTAGCGCCGAAAGCATCCTTTTTAACTCATTGGTGATAAACGTGGGTGCGAAAATTATAAGACTCCAAGACTCCATTAGATCATAGTCAGGCTTAAGTCGACTCGAAATTAAACGATGATTAGGAGTAAGGAGCAAATCAAAAATGAATTACTCCATTTTTGCCACTGACCCTATCCCTTCTTAGGGCGGCACGTACTGGGTAAATCTGAAGAGTACGAGTTGCAACCACCTATCCCTCGTACTCCATCCGTTCATTTTTCAAGTGGCCAAAATTTCAGGTCTTCCAAATGACCTTTGAGACTTCATTTTTTCCCTTCCATACCCCCTATCCCATACCCAAAAGCTAGGGAATCTAGTAACGCCGATTTTTTTTATAATCTTTACCCCGGGTATGCAACATTGGCTGAATGAGCTTCTAGGCAAGCCACATTATGAGGTTTCTTCGCCTGAGGGATATGTACAAGCTGGAACCCTTCCAGATCTCACCCTGCTGCCCTCTCCGAGCCCAAGAGGAGCCCAGACGGCAGGCTATTGGAATCGAAGGCATTTTATGACATGCTGGAGGTGATGTGGTCCATATGGCCATGTTTTGACTAAAGAAAAAAATCTGGTTCCCCGCAACCTCATTCGCCCTCTAACTTCCACGTGGTCCTTCATGTTGACTCAGTCACCATCATTATGAACTCTTTTGCTTGATACCACAGGCCAACCAACGATCGTGGTTTAGGCGGCCTCGGGCAGTGAGAACATTGACTTGACAAACACCCCAGGGCTGTTGCCTCAGTAGAGGACACGAAGAATGTTCTAATCCAGTTACAACCTACACCACTACACTATTACTCACTCAAGAGGCGATGAAAAAATGAAGATGACCAAATCAAGGGATGGATACTTAACTCTTATGCTAAGTATCTATTGGATTTTGCACTTCTGTTCAAGTTAGGCTGTTCTTTCTGGCGATGGTTGCCTTTAGGGCTGCCAAGCAGTTTATCAATAGATTGCCAGTAATTAAAAATTCCCGTCCATTTTTGCATAAGTCTTTTTTCCGGAAAGACGGTTTACCTGAGATAAAATAAGGAGCTCTTTTTGGCCATCAAGGTATCAGACTTCATATTTATCGGGCGTTTAATGAGTTTGACGATTAGAAAAATGGCCCACGCCGGAATACACATATTTAAGACATATTTAAATCTTTGAATGACGAGTCAAATATTGGTGCTCTGACGTTGGTCTAATTCGAGTAACTAGGCCAAACTTGTGACTATCTATCCTTGGAACCATCCACCTTGAACGGCATCATTTGCGAGAGCTTTTAGTTCCCAACTAGTTCTGTTCCTGCGCGACAAATGGCTCATGAGAGGGAGAGAGAGAGAGAGAAAGAGAGAGAAAGGTTTGACTTTGGATCTGCTCCACATCGTTGTTCGGTTGACAAATGATTTTGCGTATGTCACCCAAAGATGAGGAGAGCGAACATATTTCATCCGACTGTTTTGGGTTTGGATGACAAGGACAAAAGGAAATACATTTTTTTCTTCTTCCTCTCACTCCCACCCGCCTCGAAGTTGATCCTCTTCGGTGCCGATTCCCAGAGCACTCATTGTGCCATCACCACCACCACCACAACAACAACAGCAGTAACCAATTGTTGGCCAAGGCTTCAGTCTCAATGCCATCCAGAGTGGAGGAAGCGGACGACGGAATCTCTCCCATCTCTTTTTCTCCGACCCCCTCCTCCCATTCCTTGGGTTCCTCTTCCTTCTGCTCCTCTGGACCCACAGTCCCATGAGTCAGTGAGGACTGTTAGCCCACTGTTCCTGGCTTGACAATGGAAGCAGAAGCAGAAGAAATAAGAGACCTTGTCAAGTGCAGGATCCAAATTTTGAGTCCCAAAAGTTGATCCGAGTTCGGTCGGAATGGAAAGAGTCCGTCACTCAAGCAAGCAGGTATGAAGGGATTTGGACGGACTACCAGTGACTACAAACCACTGGTCCGCCAGGAAAACCTATTGGGAAATCGAAGGGAAGCAACTGCTGTCAAATAGGGATCCCCACTTGGACCCACCTACGAGGTGGCATTGACAGGTGGCAATTGCAAAGCGGAAATCGAAAGTCGATCAAACTTGGATGACATCGATTTGAATATGCAGACATCCATTGTAATAACTTGTAGATGATGGCCATTCATGTCTCTCATCTGTTTGGTCTATCTTAATTGTCATTTGTGTGACAAAATGCTTTGAAGTTCATACCAGTCGTGATTTGAAGACCAAGGAATGCCAGTATGCAAATAGAGAACCAGGCTCGGAGTTTGAAGGGTTTCACTTAAGATGATATCATATCAACAACAAACACCTGCTCGCCAACTTCAATTTCAACTTGAAACCCTGAAATTCTCAGACGCCGGAATCTAAAATATCCCAGCCATGAAGCCTTTTGTAGTTGTAGGTTGGCAGGAAAGTCGTCAGAAATCTACTCTGATGATTGATTACAATGATCAGTTAGTTATCTTCGTTATTGGTTATTCACTTGGCAAAGCACTGGCTCCTGGAATTCCAAGGGTTTCGGTCCACTGAACGAAGTGAGCCTAGCTGTGACAAGAGCTTAGGATTTCAATGCCAGAAATTTCTAGGTCTGCCTTGAAGATATGTGCTAATCTTGTAAATGTCCCAACTGGGGCCTGGAACAACCTTTCTGCACAGCTCTGGAGTGGAAAACATTTGAATTTCCAAAGTCTGTCTGAAAGGCAAAGTGATCCTACACAAGTAGACTAGCACTTTCAACAGATTCAACGGACGGAGAAATTAGAAGCTCGGTGATTTTCCGACTTTTAACCCTGAACGAACAGTGCCTTGACTTGCGTTTGTCTCTTTTAAAAGATTATGAAACTGTCATTCATGAAGGATTTGTAAAGCATTCATACCCTCGTGTCACCACTTGACAGGTGAATTAAATGTCGTGTCGGTCTATTGGTCTATAAATTGTACGACTTTTGCTTTACAAGTCTAAAGTACTTCTTTACTCCTGATGTCGCTCTTGTGCTTGTGGTTATTTGCTTGGGAGGCGTTGTTTTGGGATTGTAAGCGAATAGTGCACGAACAAGAGGGAGCTAAATTGTCTTTGTCATCTGCATATTATTACGGCTTCTTCCTTTTCGAGATTTGCAGGAGCCAACTTGATAACCTGCCCGTGGTACAAAAGAGCACCATTCTTTCTTTCCCAAGGTGAATCTGCCAAAACCAATGAGTTTCCTCAATTAAAGACAGGATCTACGTCAAAGGAAAGAGCACCTGATTCTTGAACCAAGTTCGAAACACCGCTTTCTCGAATTGTTGTTGGGTGTATGTACTCACACATTGTATGAGGGGTATAAAAAGCCACAGCCACCCAATCCTTCAAAGGAGCCTTCAATAAGCAACTTGATTGAGTTCCAAAGAGAGATGTTCCCGAAACTCCCGCACACCTTTGATCTAACACACAATAGCTTATTTGCACTTAAAAGCAGCACAAAATTCCAAATCCTTCGGGGAGCAGCCGAATGGAGAACCAAATCGAATCCTCGATTGGCATTATTGGACCCCATCTTGTTGCCTTCCAGTTCTAGAATCCAGGCCATAAGCAAGCCCAAGTCTTGGCCGGTCATCCGTATGTTTTTCTGTCCCATTTTCAATATTCAGCTAACCGATGTAGGTACGGTAGTCGAAATGTTTCATGAAACATTCCCAAAGAGCGTGCTGAGAAATTTTGATGACCCCAAGGAAATCTAGAAGAGAACCTTCATTTTGCGTTCCTTTCCTCCCAAGGTTTGCAAGAATAAGAGAAGTACTACTATTTACTCTGGCCCCATTCCACCATGTTGGCAATGGATAATTCCACCCGTTTCATGTCGAGTATCCTTTGGGCCGGATTGGGGAAAGTACATGGCCATAGTAAACCAAATTGTCCTCAAATCAAGGCCCACTTTAAGCTCGCTTCGACCTCGTAGTGGTGGCGTAGTGGTACACAGCATGTAGTATCTTGTGGTCCTTTTGATGGAATGGTCACTAAAAATGACAACAAGCGCATCATCATCATCATCAGTGTCGTCGAATTGTGGCCAAAAGGGATTTTCGTCATATGATTGGGGGCCAATTTCATTTGGTTTTAACCATAACAACCATAACAGGGCCCATAGAGTATGTCCATTGATTGCCAAAGGCTCTGGCACCGGAGAATGCATTCCACCAGAAGTCAACCAACGGCCATCTTAGTCACGTGGTAATTTGGATGTTGAAAGAGCGATGCATGAATGAAATGCCACAACACTATTGAAAGGGTAGTTAAGAAATACATACGTAATCGTACACCATAAGAGGAAGAACCATTGATCTGTTGCCTCTTTGTGTCCACTTAAAAGTTTCCTCTGCCATAATTTTTTCATCTGTCGTCGATGGTGAGTCATTCATTCATCTATGATTGAAAATTCCATTGCCCTCAGTCGACCATACTGTATATTGAATGTGCTGTACGAATACCGTGCCGCATCTGTCCGTAATTATTTCCACACAGATCCATGAAGTGACAGGGTGTCAACGTTCTCTAATGAGAAGTGATTAATAGAGGATGGTAGATAGTAAAAATGATTGGAAAATGCTGCGAAAGTTAATTCGCCTGGATCGGACCATTGAATTATTTGCTTCCACTCAAGCTCGGGATTTGTCAAGCCATCGAAGCTCATGATCGTTTATCTTTCTTGGAGGGAAGGAAAAGAAGGAGGGGGAAGAGTCGTTCTACTTTGGCTGTTGCTGTTGTTGTTGTTGTTGCTGATGTTGATGGTGGCCACGTCGTCCTCGTCGGCCTCCATGCTTGGTTGGTTGGTCGGTCGGTTGGCTTTGGTTGTTGTTAAGTGAACAAAGCCCGCAAGAAAGAAAAAAAAACCAAAGACGATGAGGCCAATGGGGCTTTCACAAGATTACTTGTAGAACGAACAAGTATGTAGTCTGTACGTACGTGTGTATGTATGTACGTATGTACTAGTTCCCACTCTGCACACGAGCGTTGGTACTCCACTCAGCCACTATACCCACCACCGATTCGAGGTTCGACCGTAACCCCGAGATGGACAACAAGAAGAGGATCGAGTGAGCAAACAATGCTGATAACTAATCCATGGGATGCTTTTTGGCTTTGTTCAGGCTTGGGCTTCTACGTACGTTACGATATATTATATCCACCAAGTTGTGGCCTACTATTCGGCCACATCTCGCAAAGATTACCAAAAACACAATATTTTATCCAGGCCATTGCGCACCCCAACCCTATCAGAAGTACAGAATGCAAGGACTTGTAGCTGACTTGGTTTTCTTATAGTTTGGACCATGGATGACAATATTAGCTTGGAAATCGGATCACTTTCGATTGGGATCGATGTCTCCCAAACTGCAGTATATTTTAAGTTTTTATACGATAAGCACGCATTGAGCAACCTCGAAAAAAAGGGTGGGTCTCAAATTTTGGGAATGATGCGTCGCTTGAACGCATCCAATTCTTGGTTAGATCTAAATTATCTTGTGTGGCGTGCTCTCTCTCTCCCAATTTCCCAATTCCGTCCGCGCGGTTTGCCCCAAAATACCATAACGAGAGTCCGGGGGTTCGAACGAGAAAATGTAAACACTCTCGCGAAGCAGATTCACGATTTCCACCGACATCTCCGAAGGGCTGAACTTTTTCGGGTTCCGCTGGACCAGCTTCGCTAGTGCTAGGGCCAATTCGTGGGCAGCCATTCCTAAAACAGCCAGAACAAGATCAATTTGGGTGATTATCTTAATTTGATTGCCCCATTGTCCCCCCCCCCCTTTCTCGTCCTCCTCTTCCTGTAGATGCCATTTGGCTTTTTCTCCTCCACGTGGTTACATACTTGTAAGTGTGTAGGCACTCACCGATCAGGGTGGCGATCCCAGACTCTAGGATTCGAGCCATGGCGAGGACCTCGCGACAAAATGCGACCTTTCGATCCAATTGCTCCGATGACAGCTGAGGATAAAGATAGCCAGGGAATCGGCCATAACCGATCGAGAGGAGTCGCTTGGCCTCGATGAGCAGGGCATTTCGAGGATGGAGGACATTCTGGTAGCGAGCTAGGAAGTCTTCCAGGACTGACATGCTACTCTGTGGTTTCAGGGCATCAAGTTCCAATCGAAGTTTCCTCTCGGCCATGACAATCTCTCCATCAGCAAACGACTTTTCGCGACACGTGGAGCACAACCAAGGTGAGG